>NW_026652276.1:8654149-8684030 GCF_009828535.3 Hylobates moloch
GCCTCCCAGGTTCATGCCATTCTCCTGCCTCAGCCTCTCCGAGTAGCTGGGACTACAGGCGCCCGCCACCACGCCCGGCTAATTTTTTGTATTTTTAGTAGAGACGGGGTTTCACTGTGGTCTCGATCTCCTGACCTCGTGATCCGCCCGCCTCAGCCCCCCAAAGTGCTGGGATTACAAGCGTGAGCCACCGCGCCCGGCGACGATGGCGTTTTAGTCGATGGCAAATACACTGTGAAGCTGGATCGCTGAATGGGCGCCCCCTGGTGCCACTGTCTGTGAGACCGCACTCGTGGAGGGGCGCCCACTCTGCAGGCCTTGGGTTCTGAGACCCCCATCAGGAAGGACAGGCACCAGGTTGAGTGTGTCATGGGAGGGGATCTGGGATGGCCTGGGGTTAAGAGGGGCGTGCGAATGGCTGAAGTAACCCAGAGGGTTCGGCCTGAAGAAAACTCAAGGGACACCTGCCTGGTTTTTCCAACAGTTGAGGCTTCCACGTGTCTCCTGAGGGGAGAACCGGGATCCAGGAGTGGATGTCATAGGAGGCCGATTTCTGCTCTATTTAAGGAACACATTAAAGAAGACCAGAACTATCTAGAGATACACAGGTCGTGGCCTGAGAGTTTCCTGGTGTCTGGCCCTGACCACACCCCCAGCACCACGTCTCACCAAAGAAGAGCCTCGCAGTGGGTTGAGCTGGCTCAGAAGACCCTGTGGCTCACCACCGGCCAAGCTCGCCAGCTCCCATCCACGGCTCACCACCGGCCAAGCTCGCCAGCTCCCATCCACGGCTCACCACCGGCCAAGCTCGCCAGCTCCCAGCCACGGCTCACCACCGGACAAGCTCGCCAGCTCCCATCCATGGCTCACCACCGGCCAAGCTCGCCAGCTCCCATCCACGGTGCTGGTCCCATTTGGGCACCATTCGGTGAGTGCCCGTCTCCCAGCACTCCTGTCACACTCCTTGTCTTTGACTTGCATCCTCCTGCTGGAGCAGAAACATCCTTGGAAATCAGAAGTGAGACAACCAAGGCCGGGTGCGGTGGCTCATCCCTGTGATCCCAGCACTCTGGGAGGCTGAGGCAGGTGGATCACTTGAGGTCAGGAGTTTGAAATCAGCCTGGCCAACATGGTGAAACTCTGTATTTTAAATCTACTTAAAATACAAAATTTAGCCAGGCATGGTGGCGCACGCCTGTCATCCCAGCTACTCAGGAGGCTGAGGTGGGAGAATCGCTCGAACCTGGGAGGTGCAGGTTGCAGTGACCGAGATCGTGCCACTGCACTCCAGCCTAGGCAACAGAGTGAGACTCTGTCTCAAAAAAAAAAAAAAAGAAATGAGACAACCAAAAGCACCATCCCTCTGATCTGCAGCATTGCACGGCGGGTCCCAGCCAGTACAAAACAGATCAGAACAACTCCCCTGTCCCTAAATGAGTTGCATTGGAAGGAACAGACCGTCTGCCATTATTTGCACGAAACAAGATCATATACCTAGGGAAGCCAAAATAATAAATTCAGAAACTATTAAAACAAATAAGAGAATTCAGACAGATAGTTAAGAGTACCCTACAGAAACTATCACTTTCCTAGATACCCACAAAACCTAATCAGAAAATGTCACGATGGAAAAGGAAGATTCTGTTTGCAAAGGTAATTAAAGCTACATCACACTCAGTAACAGGGCAGGTTTAAGAACTATATGGAGAAAGCAGAAAAAAGATATAAAAGAAAAGCTGAATAAATGGAAAGAGAAACCATGATCTCAAATTGAAGGACTTGATGTTATAAGAACATAAGTTATCTACAAATTAACCTATTAATTACACGTAATTGCACAAAATTCCAAAAGGGATTTTCTAGAGAACTTGACAAGCTGATTTTAAAATTCACCTGGAAAAGAAAATGCATGGCAAGCAAGGACTAATGAGAATAATAAATGGGAACTTAGTCTGCCAGATAAGGAAACACACAAGAAAGCCACAGTGATTAAACCTACGCAGCTGGGACAAGAGTAGATTAATCTATCAGTGGAACAGGAGGAGGCATTTCAAATCAGATTAGGACTATGGGGGAAATTAGCACATGATATAATGGCATCGTGAGTCAATGGGAAAAGGATGGGCTATTTAATACGGTGTTGGCTATCCATTTGGAGGGTAAAGTTATAGTCCCTATTTTATACCAAATATAAAAATAAATAAAGAGCTAAACATAAAAACACATTAAAAATTGTTAGAAGAAAATAGTATTTTCCCTAAATAAATAATATTGGGATGGGTGATTCACAAAACTCAGAATCCATAAATGAAAACATTTGACTACCTAACGGTTTTAAACTTCCACATGACAAAGTGCACCATAAACAATGTTTAAAAACATTGCAGGCTGGAGGAAATATTTTCAGTATAACTTAACCCCAAAATTAATATACAAAACATATAAAGGGTTTTTAAAATCAGAAATATTTTTAAAAAGGAAAAAATGGAAAAAGAATATAAATAGGCAATTGACAGGAAAAGAAACACAAATGGTGAACGCATATATGAAAATAGGCTCAGTGTCATTTCTTTTGAGATGGGATCTCGCTCTGCCAACCAGGCTGGATGGCAGTGGTGTGATCCTGGCTCACTGCAGCCTCAACTTCCTGGGTTCATGTGATTCTCCTGTTTCAGTTTCCCAAGTAGCTAGGACTATAGGTGTGCACCACCATCACTGGCTAATTAAAAAAAAAAAAAAATTTTTTTTTTAAAATTTTTGTAAAGATAGGGTCTTACTATGTTGCCCAGGCTGATCTTGAACTCCTGAGGTCAAGTGATCTTCCTGCCTTAGCCTCCCAAAGTGCTGGGATTACAGGCATGTGCCACCTTGCCCAGCCATTAGTGTCTTTTTCTTTTTTTTGACAGAGTCTTGCTCTGTTGCCCAGGCTGGAGTGCAGTGGTGTGATCTCTGCTAACTGCAACCTCCGCCTCCTGAGTTCAAGTGATTCTCCTGCCTCAGCCTCCTGAGTAGCTGGGGTTACAGGCATGTGCCATCACACATGGCTAATTTTTGTATTTTTAGTAGAGTTGGCATTTCACCATGTTGGCCAGGCTGGTCTCGAACTCCTGACCTCTGGTGATCTGCCCACCTCTGCCTCCCAAGGTGCTGGGATTATAGGCATGAACCACCACGCCCGGGTCATTAGTGTCATTTCTAATGAGAGAAATGCAAAATAAAATATTGCGATCACATATTTCACTCATTGTCTGATGAAAATTACAGGCACTGGTAATGTCCAGAATTGAGATGTGTGAGCATCATGAGGGCCGAGAGACATTGGGTGAGAAGGTCACTTGGAAGAGCCCCGGGCAAAGCAATTTGGCCGTATTTTACAATCATACATGGATTCCTTCAACCCAGTAATAGTTTTTCTTGGAAAAAGCTTGTATGCACAGTCACAAGCAAGCCTTGTTTATTGTAGCACGTCTTTTGTGGTAAGAACAACAAAAAAGAAAATCATCTATGTATCCATCCATTATTGTTCAACTGTTAAAAAGCACAAAGATGTATGAATGAACTTGGATCCATCTCACAGACAGATTGCTAAGGGAAGAAAGCAAATCGCAGAACAGTGTATACAGTATTATCCCATTTACAAAAACAAATATAAATGTATAAAACGTATGAAAACAGTATCTGAGAAACTGTCAACAGTGGGACTAGGGTGGGGGATTTGCAGGCCGTTAGGGTTACCAATAAGAGAAGGGGGTCTCTATTTCCGATGTATTTCGTTTGGTACTGTTTTAATTTTTTTGACCAAGCTGAGATATAACTTTAAATGTAAAAAAAAAAGAAATTATTTTAAAAGTTCTATCTCCAATTTGGGAGGCCGAGGTGGGAGGATTGCTTGAGCCCAGGAGTTGTTTTGGTTTTTTTTGAGACAGTTTCAATCTTGTTGCCTAGGCTGGAGTCCAATGGCTTGGCTCACTGCAACCTCCGCCTCCCAGGTTCAAGCGATTCTCCTGCCTCAGCCTCCCAAGTAGCTGGGATTACAGGTGCCCACCACCACCCCCAGCTAATTTTTGTATTTTTAGTAGAGATGGGGTTTCACCATGTTGACCAGGCTGGTCTCGAACTTCTGACCTCAGGTGATCCACCCGCCTCGGTCTCCCAAAGTGCTGGGATTACAGGCGTGGGCCACTGCGCCTGGCCAAGCCCAGAAGTTTAAGAACAGCCTGGGCAACACAGTGAGACCCTATCTCTAAAATACAAGTTCTATCTCAACACTCTTATATATGTGCAATCTTGTGTATATAATCTATCCCTTAAACAAAAACCGAAAACTATCCTACAACAATATCACCCTGAAACTTTTTTATTAATGTTTGAGATCTTTCCAACTCATTACACACAGCTCTACTTTAATTTTTTAAGCAGCCCCATAGTCTTCCACTGGCCGGACCACAGTGTATTTAAGCAGTTCCCTCTTCATCATGGTTGGGTTGAATGCTAACCTAGGCAACACGAGGCTGTTTGTTAGGATTCTTTTTTTTGTTTTGTTTTGTTTTTTATTATTATACTTTAGGTTTTAGGGTACATGTGCACAATGTGCAGGTTTGTTACATATGTATCCATGTGCCATGTTGTTTTACTGCACCCATTAACCCGTCATTTAGCATTAGGTATATCTCCTAATGCTGTTCCTCCCCCGTCCCCCCACCCCACAACAGGCCCTGGAGTGTGATGTTCCCCTTCCTGTGTCCATGAGTTCTCATTGTTCAATTCCCACCTATGAGTGAGAACATGCAGTGTTTGGTTTTTTGTCCTTGCGATAGTTTACTGAGAATGATGTTTTCCAGTTTCATCCATGTCCCTACAAAGGACATGAACTCATCATTTTTTATGGCTGCATAGTATTCCATGGTGTATATGTGCCACATTTTTTTAATCCAGTCTATCGTTGTTGGACATTTGGGTTGGTTCCAAGTCTTTGCTATTGTGAATAGTGCCACAATAAACATACGTGTGCATGTGTCTTTATAGCAGCATGATTTATAGTCCTTTGGGTATATACCCAGTAATGAGATGGCTGGGTCAAATGGTATTTCTAGTTCTAGATCCCTGAGGAATCTTTTTAATGATGGCCATTCTAACTGGTGTGAGATGGTATCTCACTGTGGTTTTGATTTGCATTTCTCTGATGGCCAGTGATGATGAGCATTTTTTCATGTGTTTTTTGGCTGCATAAATGTCTTCTTTTGAGAAGTGTCTGTTCATGTCCTTTGCCCACTTTTTGATGGGGTTGTTTGTTTTTTTCTTGTAAACTTGTTTGATTCTTTGACCCCTATTTGAAATAATGCTGCAGTGGGTGTCCTTGTATATATATCTTTGTCCATGTGGCTTGTTGGACAAATTAGGGGTGGGAGAACATTCCTCACTGGACCCAGACATTACAGATGTTGATAGACATTGGCAATTTGCCCTCCAGAGCATTTGTCGGCATTTGCACTCCCTCCCATGGTGAGTGAGATTGACTGCCATTCCCCCCACCCACGCATGGTCTTCAAACCATAATGTGCACCAGGATCACTTGGGGATCTTGTTCAAACGCTGATTCTGAATTCCCAAATCTGGGGCCTGATTGTCTACATATCTAACAAGCTCCCAGGTGATGCTGATCTGCTGGCCTGTAGACCAGACTCTGAGCAGCAAGGTTCTACAGCAATGATGCCCAGTGAAAATGTAATGTGAGCCTTATATATAATCTTAAATTTTCTAGCAGCCAGATCTTAGAGTTTTGTTGTTTTTTTTTTTTTTTTTTTTTTTTTGACGGAGTCTCACTCTATTGCCCAAGCTGGAGCGCAGTGGGGCAATCTCAGCTCACTGCAACCTCCACCTGCCAGGATCAAGCATTTCTCCTGCCTCAGCCTCCAGAGTAGCTGGGACTACAGGCATGCACCACCAGGCCCGGCTAATTTTTGTAATTGTAGTAGAGACGGGGTTTCACCATGTTGGCCAGGCTGGTCTCGAACTCCTGACCTCAAGTGATCCTGCCTGCCTTGGCCTCCCAAAGTGCTGGGATGACAGGCATGAGCCACCATGCCCAGCCTAGGAGTATTTAAAGATCAGGATAAAATCAATTTGATTAATGTATTTTATTTAGCCCAATACGTCCAAAATATTAAAATTTCAATGTGCAATAAAATTATCATGAGATATAGAACATTCTTTTTTGGGGGGGAGGGGGCGTATTCTAAGTGCTCTGTGACCCCATGTGGCCTGTGGCTGCAGCACTGGCTAGCACAGCTGTAGGGAATCTCTTGGGCTCTACCAGGGAGGGGACCAGGGCAACATTTGTTTCTCAGACTCCAGGGAGCAGCACAGGGAAAACGGGCCAGGAGGCAGAAGAAGGGTGCTCAGGAGGCATGCATAGCATGTTCTTCTGCCAAGGGAGTGTGG
Source organism: Hylobates moloch (assembly GCF_009828535.3). Lineage (NCBI taxonomy): Eukaryota > Metazoa > Chordata > Mammalia > Primates > Hylobatidae > Hylobates > Hylobates moloch. The sequence goes on from NW_026652276.1 coordinate 8,660,591, forward strand.
CCTGAAGCCACTACTGGGCAGGTGGCAGGAGAGAGCCAGTGGTGGGACCAGCTCTGGATGTCATCACATTATTATTGACAAATTTTTGCAAATCTTTTCACCCCAAAATTGAGGACTGACCATCTCTAACAAATGCCTCATTGAACACTTGATGTGCTTAACATAAAGTCTTTTTTTTTTTTTTTTTTTTTTTGAGACAGTGTCTCACTCTGTCACCCAGACTGGAGTGTGCAGTGGTGCAATCTCAGCTCACTGCAACCTCAGCCTCCCGAGTTCAAGTGATTCTCATGCCTCAGCCTCCTGAGTAGCTGGGATTACAGGCACTCGCCACCATGCCTGGCTAATTTTTGAATTAGACAGAGACATAGTTTCACCATGTTGGCCAGGCTGGTCTTGAACTCCTGACCTCAAATGATCCGCCTGCCTCAGCATCCCAAAGTGCTGAAATTACAGGCATGAGCCACCGCACCTGGCCTTACCATAAAGTCTTGAAGACCATTTTTAAGATGTCAAATATATTCCAGACTCTAAAGTTACATTTTAGAGAAACATACTGCCGGGCGCGGTGGCTCACGCCTGTAATCCCAGGACTTTGGGAGGCCGAGACGGGCGGATCACGAGGTCAGGAGATCGAGACCATCCTGGCTAACACAGTGAAACCCCCGTCTCTACTAAAAATACAAAAAGTTAGCCGGGCGCGGTGGCGGGCACCTGTAGTCCCAGCTACTCGGGAGGCTGAGGCAGGAGAATGGCGTGAACCCGGGAGGCGGAGCTTGCAGTGAGCCGAGGTCATGCCACTACACTCCAGCCTGGGTGAAAGAGCGAGACTCCGTCTCAAAAAAAAAAAAAAAGAGAAACATATTTACATTGATAGTTTCCCAAGAAGGAAGGCTTATTTCCACGTCAGGGGATTTTACTTCTGTTTTGTATTTTCGATTTGAACTTCCTCACCCTCACTAGTGTCCTAAGAGAAAAAGCAGACATTATCAATATTAACCTGCAGTAATCCTTCTCTGTCCAAAAAAAGAAAAGATTAGACAAGAGAGGAATGCAGTGGCCCGTCTGACCGCGTGAAGGAGAACCTGACTTCAAAAAGCCCTCAGGCTGAAGTCTGCTTATTGTTCCGTTGCTCTCAAGATACATTCTGTAATTTCTCTTTCTGTTTCTTCCTGGGTAAGCATTTTTATCTTAGAGTGAAGATTCTTTCAGCCATGCCTTTTTCATCCAGCAGGAATCTACTGAGCCCTGTCAGGGGCAACGTGTCAGGTGGGGCTGAGGAATGAAGATGGCTGGGGGGTTGCTGGGGGCTGGGGTGGGAGCACCCCTGGCTACCTGGGAGCCACTGACAGTGATGGGCCTGGGGCTCCGTGGCCTGTCTCAAGACGGAAGAAGGGATGGGAGATCAAGGGGTAAAGGGATGCTGTTGGGAGCATCCAAGGCCTCCTCCACCTCCCACGTTCAATGTTCGCCTTTGAAATAGCCATTTCCTTCTGCCACATGCAATTAAGGAAGCGTGTCCCCTCGCTATTTCCATTTCCCCTTTCCTTCTCACCCCAAGCAAAGGTCCTGTATTTACATGCAGCTCCGTTTAAACTCCTCCCCTTTGAGAATTTAACCACACATCTTTTGCCACCGCACACCTGTATAGATGGCATTCATCACTGCACAGGCTCATCAATGCTAAAAACGTGCGTGAATCATTATGTTTCAAAAGCCTTCGTGGTTCCACTGGGCCCAGGAACGCAAGCAATCTCCATTTTCCCCATTGCCCAGAGCCTATGAGGGATATTTTTATCCTAATTACATATCCCTGAGATGCTCTTCTTTCCAGCTTGCTTCTTTTCTTATCGTAAAACTCTTGAGGTACTCTGGGGAAGACAGAAGTGACAGCTGGCAGACAAGCCCAGCGTCCCCAGCCCTGGGAGCAGCCTGGAGAGAAGCTGCCTGAGGGGGCAGAGCCTGGGGCGGCTCCCTGATGAGCCTGGCAGCTCGGGCCCCCAGTCACTCCGGCCGCCCGCCTCATCCCAGACCCAGCGCCAACCTCGCAGAGCTGATTATGAAACATTGGCCCTGAACGCCCACATCTTGGGAGGCTTTGCTAATCTTGTAGAATGAATCAGATAATTTCAGAACAGGAAGGCTTGGAGGTCTCCACTCTCCTTCCCTCCTTGGCCTTTCCCACTTTGTTTGTATTGCAAATTTACTCCTTCATTCAATCATGTAGCAAATGTTTACTGAGCACCTACTCTGTGCCAGGCGTTCTTCTGGTGCTACAGAGACAGTGGAGAGCAAGATGGACAAGGTCTTGGCTCTTGTGAGTCTTACATCCTCGTGGTGGAGACAGATAATAAATGAGTGAGTCAATACATAATCAAGATAGTTGCTGTGGTAGAAAAAATAACGGTCTCCACCTCCCAGGCCCTCCTTATCCCTGGAACCTGCTGCTGTTATGTACCACGGCCTGGGGGAGATAAGGTTGCTCATATGCTGGCCTCGAGGTTGGGAGAGGATCCTGAATTATTCAGCTGTTCCCAATCTACATTCAAGAGTCCTCATAAGGGGAAGAGGGAGGCAGAGAATCAGAGCCCTAGAAATGGCATCATGAGAAAGACCTGACGGGCCATTACTGGTTCTGAAGACAAAGGAGTGGGCCATGAGCCAAGGAATGCAGGTGACCTCTAGAAACCAGAAAAGGCAAGAACAGGGATTTCCCCCTGAAGCCTCTGGAAGGAGCTCAGCTCCGCCGACACCTTGACCTGAGCCCAGTGAGAGCTTCTGGACTTCTGGCCTGCACAACTGCAAGATAATAAATTTGTGTTGTTTTAAACCCCTCTGTTTGCTGAAATTTGTTATAGTGGCAATGGAGACGAATCCCCTTGCAGACAGCGATAAGGGCTATGAAGAAAAAACAGGAGTGCAATAAGGAGCAGCTATGGGACAGGGCATGATATTAGATGGGAAGACCTAGGAAAAGGCCTTGGAGGAATCCTGTTGGCCAGTCAGCCACATAGTGACCTGGCGGACAGAGTCCCAGGCACAAGGCAGGGCAGGTGCCAAGACCCTGGGGCAGGAAGGTGTTTAGTGTCGTAAGAGTAGGTATCTCCCCAGAGCCTTCGTCAGGGGAGAAAGCAGTTCTATCGATACCCAACCAGCCAGTGGTATCTTTCTTGTAGACTTCCAAGTTACTTCTTTTTTTTTTTTTTTTTTGAGATGGAGTTTTGCTCTTGTCACCCAGGCCGGAGTGGTGTGGTGCAATCGGCTCACTGCAGCCTCTGCCTCCCAGGTTACAGCGATTCTCCTTCTCTCAGCCTCCTGGGTAGCTGGGATTACAGGTGTGCACCACCACGCCTGGCTATTTTTGTGTTTTTAGTAGAGATGGGGTTTCACCATGTTGGCCAGGCTGGTCTCGAACTCCTGACCTCAGGTGATCCACCTGCCTTGGCCTCCCAAAGTGGTGGGATTACAGGCGTGAGCCACTGTATCTGACCCGGAGTGACTTTGAATCTGCTTGTTGGAATGTCTGTTTTCTCTCTTTAAAGGCTGGGACTATGTTCTCATGTTCTGTCCTTGTGTCTGTGTGAGGTGCCGAGAACTGTTTTTAGGGTCTTCATAGCATATATTTGTGAGATGTTTGGATTTTGGAAAACACATTTCTCCATTTCAAGATTTCAGACCCTTTTTCCTGCCAGTCATGAGGGGCATAAATATGGTAGGGAGATGGGTCGGGCACCCTGATGGCTACCAGCCTGGCAGGGTCTCTTGACTCAGACAGCCAAGGAGAGCAGGAATGAGAGAACTACTCTTCCATGGTGAATCTCTTTATAAAAATCACTAACTGTTCATGTATGGATTAATTCAATATTTGAGAGAGAAATTTGGATTTTCCTCTCCTGGGGTTGCTCAAAATGAAATACAGTCTGCTAAGAACAGGGCAGACTAAAGTTAACCTCAGAGGTTTTGTGGGCACTGAGTGGTCAATAGAAGCCTCTTCTCAAGCCAGGCCCCGATCCAGGGCCAGTCAGAATTTCCAGGCACTCGTCCTCCTCTCCAAGGCCCCTTTGGACGGCCTTTCAATCAGGGTATGGTGACACATCCTCTTTCCTGTGCCCAAGGGCAGACACTCGGGTGACTGAGACCCTCACCCTTGTTCTCAAGGCCCCCACAGCTCACTGGGAGAGACAGACACCGGGCCGCCTACCACCCCACAATGTGAGGATGTGGACGCTGGGCAGGGGGATTGTTTGGAAGCACAGAAGAGGGACTGGGCGCCTCTCAGATGGTTCTTTGGAAGACATGGCTGGGCCATTCATTTCCTCCCACTTGAGGGGAGCTCCTTTCACTGCAGAGGTTTCCTGAGACCCTTCTCCCTCAAGATGTAAAAATCTGGGGTTCAGAGTCTAATCTTGAAAATTGCTTGTCATTCGTCTCTAGACTGAACATCCGATGAAGGAGGGACTTTGAGGGTGGCTGTTGTTCAGTTCCCGATTAATATTCACTGAATAAATGAATGAGCTGTCGGGCATCTCTAAGCTGTCATTCTCACCCTCAAGGAATATAGTCAGGACATACGGCTATAACGCTCACTGGACTTGGCTTAAAAGTAGAGTCATCTTGGGTCTCATTCAGGAAGGATCATGGCTCAAATACTGCAAAGCCCTTAGCTGGTTGCATAGCTGGGGAACCTCCAGTGGTTGGAGAAACAAAGGGCAGTAGCCTTCGTGTGAAGCTTACCCTCCAGCCCAGCGCCCCAGGCTGCAGGGCACAGAGCCACAGCATGGCTCCAATGACATCCCTCTTCTGTCACAAGTTTTATGAAACAGGCAAACAGTGTTATCTCATCTGAGCCTTTGTTTCCTTGAATTTAAAAATGGGAATAGTAATCATAGCAACAATAGTAGTAAACCCTCCCCCAGGATTAAAGAACACGGATGAAGTGCCTAGCTCCTGACAGGGGCTCAACAAAAGGGAACCAGGCCAGAAACGGATGATAAGATAGGCCCCAGGTGGGAGTTGTGGGGCCTCCCGCTGGTCCCTCCCGTGTCCTCGACGCTCTCTCTTGTCACCTGGTGGGACCCCAGGCACCCACCCTCACCCTCACCCCGCCTCTGTCTTCCTCAGTTATCCAAAGCAGCAGTGACATACGCCCAGTGAGCAGGCACAGGACAACCCCTGACCCTTAAGGAATATAGTCAGGACATATGGCTGTAACGCTAACTGTTACAGTTCTCAGAGGGTCCCAAGGCAGACAGGGTCTAGGGGCCCCTACTTGGTGCCTCCGTCCCCCATGACCCTCGCTCCTGGGGCCCGATCCAGGGCCAGTCAGGATTTCCAGGCACTCATCCTCCTCTCCAAGGCCCCTTTGGACGGTCTTGCTGCCAATCCCAGGACTCCTGAGATTTTTGTGTCCCAAAGTCTCAGCCCTTTCTCTCTCCCCTGTGGCTGGTGTTCCCAGCTCTTGGCCAGTCACAGGCCGGGGCCTCTGCCCGGTGACCCTGAGTTGGTGTTGGCGAGCTGACTGGCCTCTGTGCGTCCTTGCCATTTTAAAACAGTCATGCATGGAGTCACGTGTCAGACATGAGCTGCGTGTTTACATAAACCATCTCTTTTAGTCCTCAAAATCTCCACAGGAGAGAAGTACTGCTGGCCTCCCACTGTTTCTGAGGAGGAAACAGAAGCTTGAGAGAAGAAACTGCTTCCCCAAGGGAACTAGGACATTACACCACCCTGAAGACCCGAGGAAGAGCCTTCTCTGGAAATGCGGCTGCTGGAACTTGTCTCGGGACGTCTCGGGACGTCTCGGGAAGCATCGGCAGCCTCACGTGGACATCAAAAGGCAAGGCCTTTATGACCCAGGAGTGAAAATCCCAGGAAGAGAAGAAAGATGAACGGACAACAGGGCCAGTGAAACACGAAGAGCAGCCAGGCAAGGCAGGCTTGCAACAAAATGAGAACCTCGGCTGGGTGCGGTGGCTCATGCCTGTAATCCCAGCACTTTGGGAGGCTGAGGCAGGCAGATCACAAGGTCAGAAGTTTGAGACCAGCCTGGCCAACATGGTGAAACCCCGTCTCTACTAAAAATACAAAAAATTAGTGGGGGGTGGTGGCGCACGGCTGTAATCCCAGCTACTTGGGAGGCTGAGGCAGGAGAATCGCTTGAACCCAGGAGGTGGAGGTTGCAGTGAGCCGAGATCTCGCCACTGCACTCCAGAGTGGGGGACAGAGCGAGACTCTGTCTCGAGAAAAAAAAAAAAATGAGGAGCTCAATTCAATGCTGAAATGAGAATCCACTTTGGAGGGAGCTACAGCAGAACTGAGTCCAGAAAAGAGAACCCATCTCGAATGCAGAGGAAGTTGACCAAGGCATGAAAAGCAAGTCAATAGATAACGGCAGATCCTGTGGAGGACAAATTTAAGATTAATAACTGCAGCAAGGGTGAGATAGATCATAATTTTAAGTGAAACCTGTAGCACTTCCTATCTTCTTAATGGTGGCAGAAGAGTTAATTCATTTAATAAATATATATCGAGCACTCACCACATGCTAGGAGTAGTTCTAGTATAGACGATAAATAAGTCAATATAAAAATGTATATTTTAAAATACATCAGGGCCGGGCATGGTGGCTCACACCTGGAATCCCAGTACTTTGGGAGGCTGAGGTGGGCGGATCACAAGGTCAAGATATTGAGACCATCCTGGGCAACATGGTGAAACCCTGTCTCTACTAAAAATACAAAAATTAGCTGGGTGTGGTGGCGTGTGCCTGTAGTCCCAGCTACTCGGGAGGCTGAGGCAGAAGAATCACTTCAACCCGGGAGGCAGGGGTTGCAGTTAGCCGAGATTGTGCCACTGCACTCCAGCCTGGTGACAGAGTGAGACTCCATCTCAAAAAAATAAATAAATAAATAAATATAAAATCAGATAGTCACAAGTGCCACAAAGAAAAGAAAGGAGGGTAAGCAGTTAAAGAGCAACAAGTGAAGGATGGGGTGACTATTTTTCTGGGGTGATCAAGTGATGCCACTCAGAAAGACCTTCTTCTATTTGGGAAACCCGAAGTGGCCTCTTGCAAATCTGACAGACACAATTAGACCCAGAACCTGATCTCGAAGGGCAAAGTCAAGATGAGAAGCGAAACCATTCTGCAATAAGCAAGAAATCATGCCTGCCCAGTGCATAGACATTATTAAAATACTGATTGATTTTTGTGCTTTTTCTAGTTAGGGTTGGAGAAAGAGATGTTGAGCCCAAGGATGTCTGACAGGAACATAAGTCATTAGGAATGTCTGGGACAGGGCTGGAGCAGGTCCCAGAAACACGACACAGGCTAAGGAGAAGGAAGACCCAGGGACTGTGTTGTCAGACCGTGGCTCACGGGCATTTGGTGCAGTGAAACTCGATATTCAATTTGAAATTTTCACTTTTCTGCTTTGAAATTCCCCTAGGATAGTTTAAACCTTTGTAAGTTAGGACACTTTTAGCTGTTAGAAAACCCTAACTCAACTAACTTGAGCAAAAAGGAATTAATTAACTCACAAAACAGAAAATCTAGAGGCGAGGCAGATCCCAGGTTGCCTCATTCTGTTCAGCAAATTCAAGGGCATCATCCAGGACCCAGGTTCACTTCTCCTTTCCGTGTGTTGGCCTCACTCGCCAGCTACCTCTCCTCATGGTTACAAGGCAGCAGCAGAGACCCAGCTATCACATCCTATGGCAGCTTCCAAAGGTAGGAAAGAGGCTATCTTGGCTGGGTGCAGTGGCTCACACCTGTAATCCCAGCTCTTTGGGAGGCCAAGGCGAGCAGATTACCTGAGGTCAGGAGTTCGAGACCAGCCTGGCCAACATAGTGAAGCCCCATCTCTTCTAAAAATACAAAAATTAGCCCGGCATGGTGGCAGGTGCCTGTAATCCCAGCTACTCGGGAGGCTGAGGCAGGAGAATCACTTGAACCCAGGAGGTGGAGGTTGTGGTGAGCCGAGATCATGCCATTGCACTCCACCCTGGGCAACAAGAGCGAAACTCTGTCTCAAAAAGAAAAGAAAGAAAGAAAGAGGCTATCTTATCCCTATGTCTGTTTTTAAGACAAATAGACCTTTACTAGAAGCCCACAAAGCCCTTCTCTTCACATCTCATTGGTTACACTTGCATCCCATTCCCCAGTCTAAACTTATCAGCTACATGGTGCACGCTGATGTGAGTTCTAGACTGCTTTGGGTAACAAAGACAGGAAACAGACCCACGATCTGGGGCAAGGTGAACCAGAAGGCTCTGGAACATCGAGAAACAAGGACAAAATGGCCAGTGGGGATGGGGAGAAAATAAAGACAGTCATTTGGAGGTAGAGATGACAAATGGTATGGATACTATTTCCAGAATTCTCTGACAGACTGGGGAAGGGATTAGGGATCTTGCAGCCACACAAGAGGGAGGGGCTGCTCAGTCACAAGGGCATGTGTACCCCAGGAGGCTAGAAAACGAGGGGAGCCTTGGCTTTCTCAGGGGATTAGAAGAAAGATGCCACAAGAGCTGGAATAAAAACTTACTCAAAGACCTAACAGAAGAAAGGTCTTTTGTGTCAAAGAACAGAGTTTGCAAAGTGAGCAAGCTGAACACATTGCAGGCACTATCAATGAAAGGAAAATGACAACACTGGAAAAGAATTCCCACCGGCTTCAAAGTAGAAAAAAAGAAAAAAATGGGTCCCCTCTATAGGAACCAGCACAAGTTTGGCCTTGGATTTTGTACTCGGAACTATTCATAACGCTACATTCTTTTTTTTTTCTTTGAGACAGTCTTACTCTGTCACCCAGCTGGAGTGCAGTGGTGAGACCTCAGCTCACTGCAGCCTCTGCCTCTCAGGTTCAAGCGATCCTTCCACCTCAGCCTCTGGAGTAGCTGTGACTACAGGCATGTGCCACCACGCCCAGCTAAATTTTGCATTTTTAGTAGAGACGGGGTTTCACTATGTTGCCCAGGCTAGTCCCAAACTCCTGACCTCAGGTGATCCGCCTGCCTCAGCCTCCCAAAGTGCTGGGATTACAGGCGTGAGCCACTGCACCTGGCCCGTAACACTACATTCTTGAAGGCAGTGCTGTACCTCATATAGGATTTTGAGCAAACAGTTGGTTCCAATAATTTTATATCTATCAAATTACTCTTGAATGTGTAGACAACTAAAGATGTTTTGAGATATTCAGAGGCTTAGAAAATAGATCTGTCCATATTCTGCAGTAGACAGAAAAACCAATTCAAAATGCAGATTTCTAGAAGGTGAGTGTCAGAGCATAAAGGAACCCCTCCACCAGCATGGACCCCCTTGGGGCCCACTGTCCTTGGCATGGCTGTGGAGCCCACACAGGGCAGCCCTGGCCATGCTAGGCTTCTGTGCCCTGAACCTTTTCTGCGCCCCTTGTTGTGCAACTTCAGGAAGTGTGTTAGAGCCACATCCTTTGCCCGGCGGCTCAGACAGAATCTTGACTTCACTCAGTGACCACTCAGAACAATAACAGCTGCCACTCACTTCCTGAGCTTAATAACAATGGCTCGACCGTTCACCTCCCGGATGCTTGTGACGGAACAACTTTTAGAAAGTTGTTTTGTTTTCCCTCCCCAAAAGCCATGCCGCCCGGAGATACGTGACAGCCACCGTCAGGGACCAGGGACTTGAGTCACAAGTGTCTCTTCTTTAGAACTCACCGGAATGGCTCAGGCCACTGGATTTTTTCTTCCAGATCGGGAAAGAATAATGAAAGGGTCTATGAGATAGATATTTTCTAACTCTTCATCTAAACTTGCATTAAAACCTGGGAGTGTGGCTGGGCGTGGTGGCTCACGCCTGTAATCCCAACACTTTGGGAGGCTGAGGCGGGTGGATCACTTGAGCCCAGGCTTTTGAGACCAGCCCGGGCAACATAGTGAAACCCTATCTCTACAGAAAAATACAAAATTTAGCTGGGCATAGTGGTGCACACCTGTAATCTCAGCTACTCAGGAGGCTGAGGTGGGAGAATTGCTTGAGCCTGGGAGCAGAGGTTGCAGTGAGCCGAGATCGCGCCACTGCACTCCAGCCTGGTCTACAGAACAAGACCCTGTCTCAAAAACAAAACAAAACAAAACAGAAAAACACCTGGGGGTGCTCCCATCTTGACTGAAACAATCAATATCCTAGATACAATCTCAACCTCAAGAAAAGACAGGAAGTTCACAGAGAACATTGATGTGATAGGGGATTATGGGTAGTTCTAATTTTCTGCTTTATTCCTCTTGGTGGGAAGGACGTCGGAAAAGGCGCAAGGGCCGAAAGGTTGTAGGGTGGAGGAAGGGCCTCTTTTGCTTCAACTGTGGCCCTAGATTTGAGACAGCCATTTATGCGACACGTCTGAGGCCGCTCCAGGTCTCCCTGGCCACACCGGAGCTGGCCCATGAGGGCGGCTGGCAGGGCCTCAGACTCTTCCTGACTCTCCCAGAGAGGGGCCATTTCAAAGGCAGCAGCAGCCTCCCAGCTCAGTCTGCAGCGAGCAGCTCAAGACGGGCTTCTATTAGGGGAGAGTCACTTCCCTTTCCAAGTCAAGAAAGGAGTTTTGGCTTTACAAGAAACCCGCTCTCTTGGTGTGGGACAGTCAGGCCTGCGGGGCTGAGCCATCCTGCCTTCGTCTGGCCTCACACAGGGCTCAGAGCACTGCCCCAACCCTCCCCCAACCAGGACAAGCAGCGCAAGCTGAGTCCAGAAGGTTCTCAGGGTTTGAGTGGCACAGCAGCTGTTGAACAACGGCTTAACAGTTCCAGAGCCTACTCAGGTCCCTGAAGACATGAAGCCCACAGCCCAAAGAGCAGAGCTGAGGGAGACGGAGTTCCAAAATTTGCCCCTCCTTCCCCACCACTCCCAGCACTGCCTAGAATCCTCTAAAGCACCTCCAGCTCCCTGCTGTCTCCACCCTTCTCCCCAGCAGCTTCCTTGTGCTGGGAGGTATGTGTGTGATCTCTACTTTCCAGCAGTTTCTTGGCAGTCCTTGCCCAAGGCCACATCGCTGACCAAATTGGACTTGAACCCAGATCCCAGCCGGGAATGGAGTCTGCTTTCATTCTAGGGGCACCTCACTGATTTACCACAAGGGACAGATGCCACCTGGGATCAAATATTATCTTACAACCGTGTGAAGGACAAGAGGCCAAGCTCTCTGAGAGGCCACATTGCCCTGTCTCCCTGTCCCTCTGGGCAGAGTCCTGGGCTCATCCTTCCCCAGGGGACTCCAGCCAGGCTTGGAAACACCTTCTGGGCTGGAAGGAAGAAAGCTTAGCCGGAGAGGCCGGGAGGCCTGGCTGTGAGTTCCAACTTCCGCAGTTCTCAGCAACACTCATATTTAGAACGAGGGGGTTGGATGAAGTTACAGTTTGCATCCTGCCCTCCCATCTCGGATTTTTTTTAAGTCTGTGAAAGATGGAGTGAGAGAAAAGAGTCCCCCAGGTGAGGTGGCTCCTCTCCCTGATTGATACGGGGCTGTCATGGGCTATGACACGTGGGCCAACTCCATGAAGTTGGTCTGCAAAGAATGAAGATGAGATCTTTGGTGTTGACAAGAGAACAGAAGTCCCCGGGAAAAGAGCTAAAGTTACTAAACTAAGAAACAATGAAAGCCTTTCGGTGCTTCACTTGGCAAAGTTTCAGGCCAGATTCTTATTTTGGGGAGCCTCGTATTCTGGTGGCACTGAACAGGCTCAGGTGTCCGGAATGAGTTATTTAGAAACTGTGGCTAAGCTCAGAAAAGACTGTGAGGTTTTGCCTCAACATGAAAAGAGGAACTTGAGTTAAAATAGGCAGAGATCAATAACTGCTAAAGCTTCCCCGAAAGGCTCTGAGTCTGCTTAATTGGGCGTGAGTGTGCACTTGGTCCTCAGTAGACATCTGCTGTCATTTAGTCTTGGAGGTAGATTCTCACAGGTGAGTCCACCTAGGAGAATCCTATGAGAATTCCCCTTTAATTCACCTTGAAGGGAAACCTCTTCAGACCACCTAGGTCCACAGCTCCCTGTACCATGTCAGCTACTGAGGAGGTCACGGATCTAGTGCCGGGGTCAGGAGCAGATATGTCCAGCGGGGCCGCCCATCTTCTATGAAAGCTGCCCGCCCACTGCCCTGGCTGAGCGGAGACCTTAAGGAGCCAAGCTGCCCCCACGACTCTGTCCCCATCTCCGAGAGGGAGAGGGGGGAACCTGCTCCAAGATAGCCGATTCATACACAGACTGGCAGCCCCTGAGTGGCTCATGTGGAGAAAGCCATGGAGGCTGAGCCATCAGACTCCCTTTTAGGACTGGGGACTGAGAAGGAAGGCTGCTGGCTGGGAAGAGCGGCCCCACAGAGAAAAGCTGATCCACGGGAGAAGCCGCGTGCAGACCCCATGCTCTTCTGGTTCCAAGGCCCTAGGGCGGCCTTCTCCTTCCTAGCTCTGCACATCTCCACAAAGGCCGCCCACCCCTTACCCCTTACAGAGTCAGCCAAGGTGAGTTTCTGTTCCCCGCACCCCACCCCGCGCTGTAGCCTGACGAGGCCCCAGATTTCATCAGCAGTTCCCAGGGTCACAAGACGTCACAGTAGCAAGAACATGATGGTGACAGAGAGGGGCAAACCGGAGATGCAGTCTACACATTTACAGGCGGCGGGTGCCAACTCTACTAGAAGCCACAGAGTCATGTCTTTTCCAGTCATACGTAAAGTTTTCTTCACTTTGAAGGAAGAGAAGAAACCACAAAGGGAAAAAAGATCAAAAGCATCGACCAACTTTTAACTTAAGAGAGTTTGCCGACTCCTCTCAGCAAACCACCTATCACAGATGCCAACTCTGCCAGAACAGCTCATGCCCTCCTAGACTTGGAAAAAATGGTAGAGGTCATTGAGGCCAACTGCCTGCCCCAGACAGGGCTCCCCTCTGCCGGTCACATCCCACACATGGTGAAGAGCCCATGTCAGAGACAGACATTCCCATGGCAAATAGCCGCCAAGTGCTGGAAAGGACATTCTTGTACTAGGTGTGCCAACATCTGCTCCTGGTGACTGCTAAGAACCAGGCCAAACCTGCGGTGCCCTAGGCCGGTGGAAAGCCTTCCAGCAGATGTGCATTAGAGGCTGCAGTGGACGCAGCAGCAGGAGGATGAGGCAGCCGGCAGCAAGGCCAGCCTAACTACACGGGGAGTGGTTCTGCTTGAGCCTAAACTGGCATCTCCTAAGGAGGCCTTGCAGCAAACAGCCCCTGGACCGGGCTGCATCACACATGCCCCTTGGGTCTCTCTCAACCACATCGCTCCTCGAAGCAATTCCTTCCATCCTCATAAGCTGTCTTCCTGAGGGGCGTTCTGCTCACCACACTCTCCCTCTTGACAACTTCTGGAGGAGTTTTGCCCCCAGGGACTTGCCTGTGGTCTCCCCACACCTTGAGTCCAGCTCCCTGTCTACTACTACATCCTAGTTCTGCACAAAATGAATCATTCCCTTCAAGCTTTGAAACTGAAGAGTGTACCCTGCCTCTCCCCTCCCACTTCCACTTTCTTTTCAACCAAACTCCTCCAACGCCGCCATTGCTCTTCCACGACATGATGTCCAAACATTTGTCGACCCCGGCTACTCTGCTTGGGACGTGGATGCACTGAGTTGTCACATTTTGTGGCAAAACAAAGCCTTTAGTAAACCGTGCTTCGGGTGGCCTTCCTGGGCTTGGGTGGGTGCAGCTGATTTTTCTTTTTAAATTTAACTGCAGCCAGGCAGGGTGGCTCATGCCTGTAATCCCAGAACTTTGGGAGGCCGAGGTGGGCAGATCATTCAAGGTCAGGAGTTTAAGACCAGCCTGGCCAACATGGAGAAAACCCATCTCTACCAAAAATACAAAATCAGCTGGGCATGGTGGCGGGTGCCTGTAATCCCAGCTACTCGGGAGGCTGAGGCAGGGGAATCACTTGAACCCGGGAGGTGGAGGTTGCAGGGAGCCGAGATTGCGCCACTGCACTCCAGCCTGGGCGACAAGAGTGAAACTCTGCCTCAAAAAAAAAAAAAGAAAAAAGAGAAAAGAAAAAAATGAATTGCAAGTTTTGCACATTTTGACTTTGCTTGGTGAAATCAGATGCCATGAGCACCAGCCTCGGACAGAACAGAGTTCTACAAATGGAAAGGCACTGTTTTGTGCTAGTCTCACAGCCCCTCAGAAAACACGGTCTGTTCTCCTGTAAGTTCACCTCCCTTCTCTCCCTCCTGAGCCACTTCCTCTCTCTCCTTTGAGAGACTGAAGACAACAGTCGGCCAAGCCACAGCCCGTCCTTTCCCTTCATCTCTGGGCAGTCTGCTTCACCTTCGTTTCCTCTTCATACCCATGGACCACAAATAGCCCGTGGCATGCAACTCCGTCATGTCACAGAGCAGGTCACTTGGAGGGCCACAGTTCACCAGCTAAGCCACCCCACGGACGCCTGGGAGGAAGCCAGGCTCAGCCTGGCCTTCGTCCGGCTACCTGCGCATGCGCTTTCTTCCTCATCGTTTACACCCTTTCTCTGCCAGTATCGGCTGAAGTCAGGTTCAGATTTCTAGGTTTATAAAGGACTCACCTGAACAGTGAATTTATCATCTTCATTGGGCAGAATTCTGTAAGTGTAAACGCAATTCCGATACCTGAAATAGATCAAAGACTTTATTAGAACCCATGCAGGAAAACCCGGTTTCCTCTTAACTGAAAAGACAAGACTTCCTGACACAGCTTGAGGAATCTGGACACAAAGTCTCTGAATTTCGGAGCTGACCGTTCTCTAAGATGGAGGTGAGCCCTGACGTCCAGCAATCGTGGGCTGAGGCACTCTTATTCCCCCACTGCTTCTGCACTCAGAGAGCACCAGGAAAAGGTGTGGGGGGCAGTCATTTAGGTGGGGACCTGGCAGCTACAGGGTCTGATCTAAAGGAGTCTGCCACGTGGAGGGGCTTTCTTAACCTCTCGGCTGCCAAGAAGGTAGAGCAAGAGGGGGGTGTTTGCAGGCCGGGCACAGTGGCTCACGCCTGTAATCACAGCACTTTGGGAGGCTGAGACCGGTGGATCACAAGGTCAAGAGATTGAGACCATCCTGGCCAACATGGTGAAATCCATCTCTACTAAAAATACAAAAATTAGCTGGGCGTGGTGGCGCGCCTGTAGTCCCAGCTACTCCGGAGGCTGAGGCAGGAGAATCGCTTGAACCCGGGAGGCGGAGTTTGCAGTGAGCCGAGAACGTGCCACTGCACTCCAGCCTGGAGACAGAGCAAGACTCCATCTCAAAAACAAACAAACAAGCAAACAACAAAAAAGAGGGGGTGTTTGAAGAAGAAACACGACTCCAGCAGGCCCGAGCAGAGTGGCCTATGGTGAATGGGAAGCCAGGCACAGCTGCAGAGGGGCCACCTGGCCGGGGCAGGGATCACTCGGCACCTCGTTCTCGCAGAGCTCCCCGCCACCCCCAAATGGCTTCATCCTCTTGGACACTACGCCCCTTGGATTATCTCCCAGGGGTTGGCCACCAGCCCTGCCGAGACCTGGATTTGCCCCAACAGCTGGAGAGCAAGTCTTGGGGCTGTTTCTAACAAGAAAGTCCGAGGAATCCCAGATTCTCTTCTCTTTCTAGAAGCTCTACTTCCTTTGGCACAGTCATCCCTAATGTGAGGAGGAGAGGGTACTTTTTACTTTCCTAAAACCTCTGAGAGGAAAAGGGAGCTGTCAAGTGCTAGCACCTTGGGAGAGGGGCACACTGGGGTGGTCCTCAGCCTGCTGAAACCCTGGCAGCAGCTAACACCCATGGAATCCATCGGCTGCTGAGGCCAGCAGGCTGTCAGGAGATTGGGGGAAAGCTCTTTGGATCTTAGACTCTTACTTACAGCTGCTGGTCTGTTCCCACCCACGGTAATCCTGCCCCATTTTGCTACTTAAGATTCTCATGAGCCTGGAAGGCTCACCTGGCCTGTAGAGCCCTGTAGACAGGACCAGCCTCTGTAATTAAGCCAGTGCCTCAGTGTAGAAGCTCCACACACTCAACCCCTCAGGTACAGGCACTCCACTGAGCATTTACGTATGTTATTGATGTTATTGTTTAACTAGATTTTTTTTTTTTGAGACGGTGTTTTGCTCTTGTTGCCCAGGCTGGAGTGCAATGGCACGCAATCTTGGCTCACCGCAAACTCTGCCTCCCGGGTTCAAGCAATTCTCCTGCCTCAGCCTCCCAAGTAGCTGGGATTACAGGCATGTGCCACCACACCCAGCTAATTTTGTATTTTTAGTAGAGATGGGGTTTCTCCATACTGGTCAGGCTGGTCTCGACTCCTGACCTCAGGTGATCCATCCACCTCGGCCTCCCAAAGTGCTGGGATTACAGGCGTGAGCCACTGCACCTGACCCTGTTTAACTAGATTTTTAAAAATATATACTAACTTTAAAAAATGAAAACCATACAGAAAGATATAAAATAAAAAATAAACATCTCCTTCCCCACTCCCATGAGCCCCTCTTCTTAGATTTCCTATTCCTGTTTGTAACTAAGTTCAGAAATTTTAAACATACCCACAAGATTATATATGCATATCTTTTTAGATGCCAATAATATCATACTATATATACTGTTTTCTGAAATTTGTTTTTTTTCACCAAAAAAGATCATAGAGGTCTTCTCAAGCCAAGTGAGAGATGGTTTATTACTATTTTCATCATGTCTCACCGTGTGCTGTACATGTGTTGACATTTATTAGTGATTGTAGATAAATCACTAGAAGGTGACAGCTGGCTAAATGACCTGGAGATTTGCTATTTTGATAGAGACTACCAACTGTCTTCCAATGAAGTTGTGGCCTTTTTTTTCCTCCTACTAACCGGATATGAATGTGTCTATTTCCCCACACCCTGCCAACTGGCTGTTATCAGACCTTTTAATCTTTGCAAATCTGAGAGGTGAGAATGATAACTTGCTTTAATTTGCCTTTCTTTATGAGAAAAGTCCTTCAGCATGTTCTCATGTTTAGTTGTCTGTATATCTTTTTCTGTGAATTCTCTTTTGTGTCTCTGACTCGCTTATTTTGGTATCATTTTTTGCTTAGTTATGAATAAGACTCTGATATATGCTACAATATATTTTGGAGTTATTTTTAACAGGTTTTTTTTAAAGCTGTGTAGATGTTTTACAATTTTATGGGGCTCATTTTACAATATTTTATTTTATGGCTTTTGCATCATGGGTACTTAAAAAGAATTTTGAGTAATTTCACTTCCACATGTCTCTTCACTTTACATAGAAAAGGTGATTTTTCTCTCTTTCTCCCATAGCTTTAGTCCCCATCCTTCTGCTCCCCGTCCTAACTCCAGAGCCTGAATTGATACAATCGTCTTGCATCAGAGACAGCAAGGATGAATCTCTAGTCCAGTGACACTACATCTCCCAGGGACACCTCTAGGACACAGAGAACCACTGGCCTCAATCCCCTTTGCAGAGCCTGCCAGACAAATGTGGAGATAGCTCAACTCTGCTATGCTCTTATTTTTCAATGCTGTCTTCCCTTGGCACTTCCTCCTGTAGGTATGCAAATGAGGTGAGGGGTGAGAACAGCCTCTTATTTGGCTGAGGGCAGCTGACTTGTGGAAGAGCTCCAGCCAGCCCAAACATCAGCCTGTAGACAGAGAGGAAGAACATCAGCCAGTAGACAGAGAGAAAGAACATAGTCACGAAGGGAGAGTCAGAGGCAGGCGCACAGAACAGGAAAGCCTTTCTGGTTCAATCAAATGTGGCAGACAAACCTTTACGGCTTTTTCAAAGATGTTCTAGAAACATTGAAACAAAGAAACAGCTCCATGTTACCAAAACAGATCAGAATTCAAAAGCTAGTATAATAGGAAGAAGATACTTCCCATACCTCCCCCTTAGACAGTAACATCTCAGCAGATGTTAATGACCCTGCATAGCCAATGCACAGGGCTGGACATTCTGACCCCCGGGGCTGAATCAGTTTCAACCTTCAAGGGAAAACATACAGCACCACCCCACACACACCCCAACAGCCCCACCACACACAAGTCATCGGGTGAGCAGTAGTACCAAACTATTCCATGGGTGTGGGGGCTCTGCCAGGCAGTGGAGGAGGGTGCTCACTTGGCCTGCCACCCCACCAGCAGTTTGTACTTCACTCTGGTCCTATACACACACACACACACACACACACATGTGCACACACAACACATGCATACATGTGTATACATGTAACATGCATGCATGCATATGTGTATGTACACATGCACATACACACACAATATCTTACATGCAAAATGTTTAAAGCAAAGATTCCACAACTAAATAGTATTTGGCAATTGCTGCCCTGGAACATAACCTGGAAAACATGCTCACTGCTCTTTGGGGGCAGTGGGTCTCGCCTAGCCCTTCCCCAGCTCTTTGTGGTGATTTGGTAACACCTTGTTACGCTAACACTGGCTCTCAGCTGAGACTCCTCCCAGTGACTGGGTGGCCTTTCAGAGTAATCAGATCAGGATTATTCCCATTGGAGATCTGGGTTAGGATAGCACTGGGCCCAACAGTACTTCCTTCTGCTAACAAATGAGATTTGTTCCATTCCCAAATGAAGGGGGGCTTACAGCAAATTTCCCTTGTGACTCCCACAGGTGCTGGGTGATGACAGGTGCCCACCCTGTGCTGAGTGTGGAGGCAAAGAAGAGGCAGGAAGGTACTCTCAGCAGACGGGCATTCCAAGACCAGGTCAACCCTGATGTGGTACGAGCAGTTCTACTCTAATATGGGAGGACAAGCCCGTGGAAGTAGGAAGAAACTGCATCGTGTTTGATTCTTTCAGATAAATCTTAGCATTTCTGTATGGCCATTCCTAGCCAAATGAACACTGACAGTCAGACCCAGGAACATCTTCACCATGGACAGACCCACAGAGAGACAGAGAACCAAACTATAAAATTCAAGAACCTCTTTGTGTTCCTATCTCGCTTTGCTGATCTGCTCCTGTAATTGCTTTTAAATCCTTTTGTGACTCTTGTTACATATCATTTCTAATTTCTAAAGTTTTTGTCTGTGTTTTTGCATTTTCTTAAGACTGTGTTTCTGCAGATTTCTCAACCAGCTCCTAGCTGCAGCCCTGCCAGTTTCTGGTGACACAGCTCTGGCCCCTGCCTCTTCAGGTCAGGGGTGGGAATGGATCCTGAGGGTGCCAGCCACTGGCTGCCTTGCCATTCCTGTCTTTATCACTCCTGTTGAACATACCATCTATTTCCTGCCAGGACCCTGGGCACCACAAACAGTTAGAAATGAGAAAATGAAGATGGCCACAATAAAAAAAAAACCTTACAGTTATACAAAACTATGCATGATTGTTTGCCAGAAATTTTGAAAATCTCAGCAAATAGATTGTTCTCTGAAAATTATGTATAACTTAACAGAAGTGACATGGGAGGAAATAGAAAACAAGACCAATTCAACACTAAAGAATAAATTGAAGTAAATATTAAAGAATTATCTCTATAAATGTCATTGAGAAGAAGTGGCTTTACCAACATTTTTTTAAGTATTTCAAAAATCAGATAATAATTATGCTGCATAAATGCCTCCAGAATATTTTGTAAAATATACATGACTCTTAAAACCATAACATAAGCAAAATCAGGTAAATCAACCTCAACTATGAATACATATATAAAAATCCCAAATAAGTTTCCGAGTACAATAAAAAGATATTGTATCAAGAATAGTTCATTGTAATCATGCAAAATGGTTTAATATATATAAGTCAAATATAAATATATAAAAGTATTTTACCAGTAAATGAAATAAGGGATATAATATAATCATCACAATAGATATTAAAAAGGCATTTGATAAAAATTAAATACTCAGTCCTTCTGAACTCTTTCTAAAACTACAAGAAGGCTGCTTCTTCTTGGACATGACAAACAGCAACAATTATTTTTTATCAAGTGGTAACTAGGTGACAGAGGCTATCCCATGCCCTTCCCAGGTGGTCCACGGCAATTCTCACAGTATGTCTCCTTGAGGTGGATGTTTTCTTTTTCCAATATTCCCCACTGTAGTGTTTTAGAAATACTGGCCCATGCAATAAGTTATGAAATCTGAATAAGTGTCATAAGTATTTGGAAAGTACACCACAAAACAATGGTAATTTATAGATGACATGAGAGTCAAACATGAGAGTCAAACAAGAAAATCCCAGAGAAGCAATTGAAAAACAATTTGAAATAATGAGAAGTGAGTAAAGTGACAGAATAAAAGATGAATTTATAAAATCTATAACTTCCCTGTATGTCATCAGTTATAATGAAATGTAGGGGAAAATGTATTCACAACAGTAATAAGAGTATAAGTTAATCAGAAGAAATTATAACAATAAATATGCAGGATCTATATGAAGAAAATTACAAAGTTTAAAATAATAGGGACAACCGTATTTGTTAAGACTGAATATTACTAAAATGCCAATTTACACAAGCTATATTATGGATTTTGTACAATTCCAATCAAAGTCCCAATAGCAGTTTTCTCCAACTTGGCAATATTATTAGCTGGTTCACCTGGAAGAATAGATATGAAAAACACCTAAAAGAAAATATTTTATAAAATTAGGTGGTATAATTGTTATGATATTGGTGAAAGAAAAGCAGATATACATGGAACAGAGTATAAACACAAAGAAAGATATATGACTTAAAATATGATAAAAGAGGAACCCCAAAGGGTAAAGGAATGTTATTCAGTAAGAGGTTTTGGGAAAGATGATTAGTTGAGAAAAATACACATAAATCTTTTTTTTTTCCTTTTTTTGAGGCAGAGTCTCACTCTGTGGCCCAGGCTGGAGTGTAGAGGCACAATCTTGGCTCACTGCAACCTCTGCCTCCTGGGTTCAAACAATTCTCCCACCTCAGCCTCCCAGGTAGCTGGAACTACAGGCACACACCACCATGCCCAGCTAATTTTTATTTTTATTTTTTTGTATTTTTAGTAGAGACAGGATTTCACTGTTAGCTAGGATGGTCTCGATCTCCTGACCTCTGGTTATCTGGCCACCTCGGCCTCCCAAAGTGCTGCAGTTACAGGCGTGAGCCACTGTGCTCAGCCTAAATCTGTATCCTACATCATTTATTAAATTAATTCCAGAGAGATTAAATGGTTCAATGTAAAACAAACAAACAAAAACAAAAGTAAAAAACCCATAACTGCTATATTTGTTTTTACCAAGTACTGTGCTAAAAATGTGATACATATTTTCCGTCCGATCTGCCCCACATCATTATCACATAGGTATTCTTAGCCCTGGTTTTCAAATGAGGAACCAGGGCCCAGCAGAATTAAATAAACTGCTGGATCCTGGCCAGGCGCAGTGGCTCACGCCTGTAATCCCAGCACTTTGGGAGGCCGAGGCAAGTGGATCACAAGGTCAGGAGTTTGAAACCAGCCTGGCCAATATGGTGAAACCCCGTCTCTACTAAAAAATACAAAAATTTGCTGGGCATGGTGGCGAGTGCCTGTAATCCCAGCTACTCGGGAGACTGAGGCAGAAGAATCACTTGAACCTGGGAGGCAGAGGTTTGCAGTGGGCCAAGATCACGCCATTGCACTCCAGCTGGGGTGACAGACTAAGACTCCATCTCAAAAAAAAAAAAAAAAAAAAAAACTGCTGAATCTTTAGCCCAAGTCTATTAGCTCCAAAGGCTCTGTCCTAACCCACCTGCCTTGTGCAAGAAGAAACAAGTGAATTTCTGTGTGCAGAGGGATTCTCTGCATTGAAAAGCGAAGGGAGAAAAAAGGAAAAGACTGATAGACTTCACTATACAAAAATTTACCATCCCTGAATGTCAAAAAAATCATAAAACTTAAAGGAAAATCACAATGAAAATATCTGCAACAAGTGTGATATAAACTTGTGCAAGTAGATAACAGAAAAACTATAGCTTCGATAGAAAAATGGCAAAGAGAATTGAACAGACCATTCGCAAAAGAGGGATTATGAAAGTCAATAACTCTATCAAATAATCTCAACATGACCACAATCAAATGCAAATCAAAATGAACGTTCACCACCTTCATCTTGCAATGTATTGTGTTTTGAAATGAAAATATTCAGAAAAGGAAGGTTAGAATGAGGCGGGCACTCTCTTGTACAGCTTACTGGTGTATATATGGAAAAAAATTTCTGGAAAACAATGTATCATTCTGTATCAAGAGCCTTAAAAACATTCCTGTCCCTTGATCTAGTAATTCCACTCCTCGGAATCTATAACCAGACATGTTTATAACATTTCTGCACAAAGATCTTCATCAGTCATATTTATAACAACAAAATGCTGTTGATAACTTAAATATCTGATAATAGAAGAATCATTTCATAAAGTGTGGCACATCATGTAATAGAATCCTGTACATCCATTAAATATGATATTTAGGAAGAAATTCTAACTAAATGGGAAAATGCTAATGCAGCTAGAAATCTCAGACTAAAATTATATATATACATGTAATAAATGTATATACAAAATGGAAATTACATACATACAGGGAGGAAGAGAGAAGAAGATACACCAGCGAATTAGCAATGTTTATGTTAGTGTCTCGTGATGGGGTGGTTACTTTTCTGCTTTTTGCTTTGTACTTTCTGTGCTTTGTATAAATACCATTTTTTAAAGTGACTCTAAAGAACAGGACGTCGCTGTTTATCAGATCTATTTGTTTCTCCATTGCCACTGACAGCTGTGTGGTCCAGCAAGCCTCTCTGCTCTGGGGAGGTCCCAGCTGATCTCTCGGGGCCAGCCCTCCGTGGGGTTGTTTACAATAAGTATTGAACCCAAACTGTTAGGGTCCTGCACTTGTTAATATGGTGTTTTTCTAATGAAAAGGGACAATGGGAGCATGAAGTGAGCAGGGGAGAGAATCTGGTCCCCACGTGCTGCTGCACCTGTCAACCCTGAGTCACCCCCATCATGGAACACGCTGTGCTCCTTCCATCGTCCTCAGCCCCAGGACTTCAGTCCCCTCTGCACCCACCCCCTCAATTGGAGCCTAGTGGTCTTCAGATGCCTGCCTTTCTTCCTGATGTCATGTTCATTGCCCCTGGTTTCACTCCACATGCCTCCGTGCCCCCATCCCTTCCTCCTGCCGGCTTCCAGGCTCCCAGCCCTGTCCCCAGCAGCCTCAGTCACAGGGGCATCACTCAGTCCTCTTCCTGCTTCCATCTCTCTGAGTGCTTCCTCCAAGGAGGCCTCAAGTGACAGCTCAGCATCCCCCGGAGGCCTCCAGGAAGTTTCCGAAGCAATCCTCTGCCCCCATTCTCCTCTCTCCTCTATGTGGAATGTTCTTCACAGATGGGTTTTGTACTCCTCTGCTTCTGAGATGTCACTAGTCACTTTTAGCTCATAAAGACTAATTGCCAGCA
>NW_026652276.1:8689030-8798170 GCF_009828535.3 Hylobates moloch
GCAGAGGTTGCAGTGAGCCAAGATTGCACCACTGCACTCCAGCCTGGGCGACAGAGCAAGACTCTGTCAATAAAAACAAAACAAAACAAAAAAAAACATAAGAAGTGCTGATTGTGTTCATGAATTTATGAATTTAACCTACCAGGTAGACAAACATGCAAAGCACCAAAGCTAGAGCCTATCCCTGGACCCGAAGGACTTTTCTGGGGGGCCGAGCATAGGCACAGAAAACCTGGAGACTCCATTTTAACACGCTTGCTCTGCATCACTTCACATGGAAGATACAGTTAGTGAATGAAATACACAGGCCTTCCAGGGCACATCACCCCTTCCTGGTCTTGCATGCAGAGAGAAAACTCGGCACAGTTAGCCTTGGATAAAGCCCCTTGGCCTGCTTTCTGGTGTGAACCAGATGTCAGTAGCTCTGACTACTGCCTGGGCCAGCATTTTTTCCCACTGCTGTCAATATCAGATATGAAAAATAGTGCCTTATTGCATTTGCACAAAAATAATTAACAGTGTCTATTTTACTGAAGCTTCGAAAGGGAGACTTAGCCACTCGCTCACACCACAGCTTTCCAACTCTGTTGGACTCTCTGAGGTTGGGAGTTCCACCCTCCCAATTCCCTTCTCTGTGACTCCATCACCAGAAGTTCCCTCTCCAGGCTTTGCCCCGCCCCACACAGGCCACCTTATGGTCTCTGTTTCTCGCTTCCAGGAAGATCATGCATGCAAGTCCTGGCCCTGTTATTTGTTAGTCCTGTAAACTAGGCCTGTTCCATAAACTGCTCTGTGCCTCGGTTTCCCCATCTGTAAAGTGGGGATAATAGGACTTCCTTTGAAGGTCTTCGTGGACATCAAATGAGTCAGTATAAGCCTAGAATGGTGTCTGGCACATAGCTCTTTGGAAGTTGCCTGCTGTTATTAGGCAGAGCAGGTTGGTAACAACCTTCTGTTAGTGAAGCAAGGTCTGTCCAGTGCACTGTCTACACTGCCCCTGGGAAGGGGTGAGCCAGACCCTGCCATGGTGCCTGGGTGGCCTGTGGAAGGCCACATGTGGAGGGAAACCAAAACCACACTCTCAGCTGTGGCCAGACCAGGCATTGGGTTCTGAGCCAAAGGCAGCCACGTGCCTTCGCCTCCCCCATGAGGGAAGCCCCCTCTCTCTGGAGTGATTGGCTGGGAATGCCGCCCTCCTGGGCAACTCCAGGCTGGATGGCAGCCAGCTGAGCCAGCCACCCTAGGCCCGATCCCAGGCCCCGGCTCCTCCTTCAGAGAGGTCAGGGTGTATCCTGACGTTGGGCCTTTGATCACCTTTGCCTGTGCAGATTGCACAAGGGGATGCCGGCTCGGCTGACCCATGGACCCTTGCATTGACTGCCCCCATTCCCAAGGCATCTCTTCTTTGCAGCATAAGGCCCTGCCAGGTGTGCTGGCCCCTGCGTGGCAGGAGAGGGCATGAGCCTGACAGCTCTTAATGTCTCCCATCCACGATGTGCCCAACATCCCCTCAAGGCACCCACAGACTCCCCCCGGAGCAGGGCCAACTCTGCCGGGGGATTTGAGTAGGGACCAGGTGGGGACGACATAGGCCCTGCTTAGAAGAGCCCCTGGCTACAAGATGGCAGAGTTGGACTCAAACCAGGCAGCCATCTGCTGGAGTCTTCCCACTGCAACTCTCTGTGCCCCGAGATGGAGCCCAGGCTCCCTGTCAAGCAGGGCTTTCCAAGCTGCTGAGGTGAGATCAAAGCTTTCCTGCCCAGTGGTAGGTGACGGGGCTGACCTCTCTCGAGGAAATGCAGGGTTTGCTGGGTGTGGGCAGAATGCGCACTCCTAAGTCACGTGGGTGGCACTGAATTGCAGCCCTGTCTTTTGATGTCCAACCCCTGCTCAAGTCCATTTACATAATCAAATCCTGTTCTCTTTCCTGAGCACAAAGGCCCCTCCCTGGTGAGGAGACTCCAGGCACACTTGCCCAAACCATCAGGTGGAGACTCCTGGCCGTTGTCCCCTTGCCCACCAGAGGGGGCCTGGGAGGGAGTGCTGCCGGGGCCCAGGCAGGATGAGGTCAGGGCACCCGGGGGATCCGAGGGGCCACGGGGCAGGTATACTTTTCCCATGGACTTTGTTAGGGCAGGAGGGTGAACGTGTGGCTTCCTTCTGCAGTCACTTCTAGAGCAGGGTGGCTCCAGGCTTCCAGGGCTGGGGGGCAAAGCCTGCTACTTCTGCAGCCGCAGGAAACCCGGCTGCCCTGCACACCCCTCAGCCTGGGACTGCCTGCCTTTGCCGTCTCCGTCAGGCCACGGCGACTCTGCAGGGAACACAGAAAACTAAGGGTGGTAGGGTTTGTTTTTCAAGAAGTTCAATCTCTTTGCTTTAAATGACTGGCTTTTTTTTTTTTATGCCCTTCCTGCCTCTTTTGGTGTCAAAGGCTGCTTTCTTTCAAGAAATGAGGTGTTGGAAGGTGACAGTTTGTTATCATTCATTTAATTAGTTTTTAGTTTTAAAATCTCCGTAATTGGCAAAATCCAGGGTGGCAGCCATATGAAGCCTGCAGATGTGTGGAAAGTCTGCAGGTCCATAGCATCCCATGGCCTACAGTGGAGCCTGACCCTGCAGGAGGGGAAGCTTCCCACTCTGAGCAGAGGAGAAAGGGGAACCCTGAGCCCAGGGTTTGTCTGGCCAAGGGGTGGGGCTCCTGGTGTTTGCAGCCCAGCAGCCTCAGGATAGGAGGCTGATGAGGCTTCGGCTAAGGAGGATAGTGGACATCTGTAGGCACCACAGCTCCCTCTCTAAGGAGCAGACACTGCACACCCATCATGACTCTGAGAGTAACTCGGTGCAGACAAGGGTTCAGAGAGAAGAGGTGGAGGAAGGAATACGAGAACTGGCCTGGATCCCAGCAGTTTTGCCCCCAGCCAGCATGGTGGACAAAGGCCTCAGGCTCTCTGCACTCTGTCTACCCCCTGAAAAACCAGGGCTCTTGCACTAGAGCTTCTCCAAGGCCTCTCCAGCTCTGACTCTGGCTCAGGCTGATCCTAGGCGTTAAGATGCTCACAGCTTGGAGTCAGAGAGACCCACGCCTCATGTCTGTAACCTGAGCAACCACAAAGCAAGCCCTGGTCAAAGGGCTGCGGCGAAGGTTAACGAGATGGGGCCCTGGAAGCCCTCGGCTCAGCCAACACCAAACAGCCAGGACAAGATCCCACTGGGCCAGGAGAGAAATCCAAGTAATCCACATGGGCCGGGTGGAGTCAGACTGGGTTTGTGAGATGCCTAAGAGACTCTTACTGCCCCTTCTAAGGCCCCAGCAGCAGCAGGTCCCCATTGGGGAAGTCCAGGCAGCCTGGGCCTGCGTTCCTTCCCCTGAGGCATGAGAGAGGGGCACAGGAAACCAGTCTTTGGAGGTGGGGCTGCAGACTGTCAGCACAGGCCAGCGACCAGCTGTGAGCCTGGCTTGGTTTCCAGTGCCCCGGCTGACCCTGCAAACACTCTGGCTCCCCTTGCTTCTTTCTCCAGCCCCGCAAGGCTACAGGCATGCCCGGCTGGACTAGGAGCAGAAGAGGTTGGGCCACAGGCTGCTGCTCTCAGCTGCAGCCTCTGGGGGCACATGGCCGTGGCTTTGACTGTTGTCACTCACTTAACCTGCCAGGACCTCAGATTTCTCATCTGCAAAGTGGGGCTTTTAACAGGACCTTCACTTTAGGTTGTGGTGAGGATGAAATGGGCTAACAAATGCTTAGCACGGCAGGTCCCAGCTGTGAGTCAGTATTCAAAACAGGTCTGGGTTCATCACCCACTTCCCCTCCTGCCTGGAGAAGGGCAAGGCCCTGGCTGCTCGGGGGAACATTTCTGCCAGCCCAGGGATGGTACTTGAGACGTTCAGGTGGACACACCCTTCCCTGACTACACCCTGGCACTGCCTGAGGCCCCGGCAAAATGATTAGACCAAGAGCTGCAGGGCAAGGCCCTCCTATGATTAGACCAAGAGCTGCAGGGCAAGGGCCTCCTTCAGACACTGGACAGGAAGGGGGTTTTAGAAAGGAACCTTCAGCAAGTGGCTGGTTCCTCCATTGTTGGCACAGCTGGCACATTCAGTAACATCCCCAACCGGGCAGTGGGAGGAGTTGATGGTGACAGAGACCCAAATCGAGGGGGTGGGGGGCGGGCAGCGGTCACAGCCGAGTGCTCAGGAGAGAGAAAAGGCTGCTCGCTGCTGGTAACGGTGACTTCCTCTGCTCTCAGGCCCCTGAAAGCAGCTTCTGAGTGAACGGAAAGTCCATTCTTGATTAAACTCACCCCATACTCTTGGCTCGCCAAACAACAGCTGCTTCCAGGGGCCCGAAGCCTGGGTGCTCCAGGAAGGGTCCCCCTTGCCACCTTTGCTCTTCTCAGGGTTTCTGAGCTGGGCATCTTTGAGCTGATCTCTAACACACCCACCTCCACGGAGCCCTGAGCCTCCTCCTGGCTCAAAAAGCCCAAACTCCCTTCGGTCGGTCCCCAGACTCCAAGGAAGCCACAAGGTCCACACAGCTCATGGGAAGCTGGGGTGTAAGATCAGGCCTCAGAGTGGTTCTGACAGCTCCAAGGCTGCAAAACCTGCCACGAGACCAGCTCTCTGAAGTCCAAGGCCAAGGTCCAAGGACAAGCTCCATGACAGGGTGGTGGGGAAGTGTGCATGTCAGATCACTCTGTCCTGTGACATAAGAACAACCCATCCCAATGCTGGGCCCCCTCTAAGCTCCTCTGTCATCTCTGTGCCCGGGGAGGGAGCATGTCGTACTCACAGCACGCAGAGCGCGTATGCCCGGGAGATGGACTCGCTGGCACGCACGAGGAAGCTCCCGTCCTTGCCCGTCCTGGAGAGCAGCTCCTCCGCCTTGGAGCGAGTGATGTTGCCGTGGTTCCAGCAGGGGACCATGGTGGGCGTGGGCCTCCTCGGCCGGGCCGGCGGGCACCCCCAGGACCCACACACCACCGAGGGGAGCGGAGGTCCCTCCGCTGCAACCTGCCGCCTGTTGCCTCTTGGTGGCCTCGGCTGCTGCCACCAGCTTAACTGACTGACTTCCTGTTTCAGGCGCTCAGCGAGGGAAAGGAAACTGAGCTGCGGAGAACTTCCTCATTACAGAAACCAAGCGAGAGAGAGAGCGGGGCCGGGGGGGGCCCTGGCCGTCCAGCGTCCCCCACACCCTGCCACAGCTGCCGCGGCTCCCTCGCCTGCCCTCTCCTTCCTGGGAACAGGTCGCAGCCTACAATTGAAGTGTCCAGTGGCAGCTGAAGTCCCCTGGGTGGAATGACCGGCTCCAGAGACGTCAGGAGAGTTGTGGCCACTTCTGAAGACGCGTGGCCTAGCAGGCATGGGTGGGCCCCAGGAGTAGTTCTTCTGCGGCCGTGCTGACGCCCACGTGGGATGCCACACTCTAGACAGGACCCCGAGCCTTCTGCTCTCCCCCAGGGCTTTTCAACACCCACCCTGAACCTCCAAAACACCCAAGGGGGCACAGCTTCTCAACTGGGACTACGGCCTGCCCAGGACAGAGCAAACTTGAGGGGGAGGGGACAGTCGAGCCCCACCCCTCCCCCTTAGAGACTCCCAGCGGCCTGGGTGCTGGGAGACCTTGGCCGCCACCAGCCGAGGGCACCAAGGTCCAAGTGATGGCTCTGTGACCCCATTACGCTCATTCCCAGGGGCAGGTGGGTGCTGCATGGGCAGCACAGCTCTGATCCCTGCAGTCCAGCTTGGAGACACACAAAGGGAGCTTGGAGGGGATGTGGACCGTTTACAGCGGGAACATAGGCTGGGTTTGTCCCTGGGCTTCTCCAGGATGCTGGGGAAACAAGCTCGGAGAGGAGAAGCCCAAAGCCCCACAGGGCAGGCTGGCCACCTGGCCAAGGACAACACTGGGTGCTGAGTCCTGCATCTCAGCAGTCAGGGCGGCCGGTGGGACTGCACCGCCTCCAAGGCTGGGCATGGCCACGTTTGCTCACCACTCAAAGAGGAGCTGCCTCTCCAGGGACCGCCATCCAGGACCAGTCATTTCTGAGGGCTCTGCGGTGGACGCCGATCCCTCAGCCCCCAGACCTGGGCACCCTCCGTCTTTGGGTCAGGCTCACCAAGGCTGAAGGGGCACGTGTTGACCCGCTGCACAAAGAGTGCCCCCACCATCCCACATCCAGGCCTTGCCCTCCAGGACATGACAACAGACCCCCTCCAGGAAGAGGCACCAGCCAGGCAGCGCCACCACATTCAAGCTGTGGGAACCTGGTCAAGTTTCTTCTCTCTCTCAGCCTTGGTTTCTTCTTGTCTAACTTGAAGGACGCAGCTCATAAAGGAGCTCACATGTGCCCAGGGGCTCAACATGCGTCACACTGATGGTTGTCCCAGAACAGGGCCCCCAGCACTTCCCCGCTGAGCAACACGCATGGCAGGTGAGTCTGTAGGGCAGAAAAAGCACTCCCAGTCAAGGACCTCTGGCCAGGCCTGGAGCCAGGCGTGGGGACACACTGGTGATGGGAACTGGCCTCCACACTCCGGCCCTCCTGGAGCACGCCACCTCTGCAGCAGCCCAGCGTGGAGGCCTCCACTCAGCACCTGTCCACCCCCTCTTTATGGGGCCATCTCCTATGCCCCCACTGTGCACCTTCGCACCCTCCTCGCTTCCCTGCCGGCCTCCACTAACATCCATGAAGCCCTGGACCACGCCACCAGGAGGATCCATTTGCAATACTGGTCCCTTTACACCTCCACCCACTCATCTCTAGAGACCCCTACCACGCCAAGACTGCTCTACTCAGAGAGCTCCCCCAAACCCCCAGCCCCGCACCTCTCACACCTCTATTCCCACAGTCCTTGCCATTCCACAGAGTGAGATCCCCTGGCACACACGCCACACAGGCACGCACCCCTCATTTTTAAGACCCATCCCATCTTTGCTTCCTTTTCTACCCAATTGCCTGATCTATCCAGCATGGTCAGCTGGCTTGTCCCCCACCCTTCTGCCCTCCAGAAAATCCCAGTGTCTAGATCAGGGCTGCCCTTTTGGTGGGTGGATTTTTTCTTTTGTAGGTCTCCAGTCAATATAAATAATTTTAACATATTACAAAATTCACGAACTCATGTGAGGGATAGTGATTTATCAATGAAGACTTCAAATAATGGCTAGAGAGTGGCCAGGCACAGTGGCTTACACCTGTAATCCCAGCACTTTGGGAGGCTGAGGTGGGTAGATCACCTGAGGTCAGGAGTTTGAGACCAGCCTGGCTAACATGGTGAAACCCTGTCTCTACTAAAAAAAAAAAAAAAAATCATCCGGGTGTGGTACGTGCCTGTAATCACAGCTACAGCTACTTTGGAGGCTGAGGCAGGAGAATCGCTTGAACCCAGGAGGCAGAGATTGCAGTGAGCCGAGATCGCGCCACTGCACTCCAGCCTAGGCGATAGAGCGAGACTCCATCTCAAAAACAAAAAAAAATTTACTGTTCCAAATTTTACAGCATAAAGGTAGAACCACACATCTTCCAGCCATATTCTCTTGAGTGTATTAGGCCATAATCACTGCATTCCTATCTTGAGATCCCACTTGATGATGACTGCACCCCAGCCCTCCAAATACAAGAGCAGTCTCACTCTCCAGGGATGTCCGCCTGCATCTGGCTTGGCAAGACCAATGTGGAGAGCTCAGCATCACCACGTGGATGGGAGGTGGGAGATGATGCTGCTGGGAAGAGCCCATGGGTATATCGGTGCTGTGCAGCAATGTCCTCGAAAGACGTTGGAGGAGGCGGCTGCCTGATAGTGGACAGGAGCCTCCAGAAGGGACAAGGGACTCCAGCTGCTGCTGGCAGGGGTGAGGAAGTCCTAGACCACCTGCCACTATCCTTGCTGTCCTCAATGCTGGGGGCCACTCAAAGGAGGAACCTGCTCCCCAGGCTGTGCCCAGGAGCCACACCCAGCCATAGGGCCCCAGAGCGATTGCATAGTGTGAGTCTACACATTCCTTGGAGCATCTGGTCAATCTCACCCAAGGGGCAGAGGCTTGGAAAGCAGCTGAGGGGAAGAAGTGGGGTCGGACTCACTCATGTGATCCTAGGTCCAGACTGGGGCACCTGCCCAAAGGCACTGCTAGCCCTGGCAAGCCCCAGGCCCCATCAGGGGACTTGAACAATTTCTGGGAAAGCTGGGCAGTGAGAAGCATCAGGGTGGTCTGGCAGGCACCTGGTCATGGGCACTCAGCCAACTCTAGAAGCTCCAGGAAGAACAGACAGGCCTCAGTGCTGAAGAGGAGGGCTGACGTGGCAGGGCCAAGGCATAGGAGAGATTCTGCTTTGGAAACCTTGAGTGAGGGCAGGTCACAGGAAGGTTTGAGTCTCAGGACAGGGTCAGGGCAGGCTGGGAGAGAGGCACAATGGAGACACCAAGCTTCTTGTCCAGGGATCCTTCCACCCTGGACAAGAAACAGAAAGAATTTCAGGGTCTGAGAAGGGACTGAGCCAGGAGAGGGGAGGCAGTGGTCAATATATACTGTGTATATATATGTGTGTGTGTGTGTGTGTGTGTGTATACACATACACACGCACATTACATTATATATATATAGTGTGTGTGTATATATATATACACACACACATTATATATATATAATATATATCTAATATAAAATGTTAACAGATATACAATATATCTAAGCATTTGTCACTGTACTTCCCTTCCCCTCCTGTGTTCATTGAAGCCCTTTACTATGCCCCAGGGCTCCCACTCTCCCCCAGCCTGGGTGGATAGATAGATATCACTCATGGCTTGGGGTGCAGGGGCTGAAAGTGTTCACTCACTGAGTGCTAAAAGCAAAGGGAGCACTGATGGTTAATTTTATGTCAAGTTGGCTGGGCCTCAGGACCCAGATATTTGGTCGACATTATTCTAGATGTCTCTCTGAAGGTATTTTTTAGATGACATGAACATTTAAGTCAGTAGACTTTGAGTAAAGCAATTCCTGTGTGTAGGCCTCATCCAATAAGCTGAAGGTCTTAATAGAAAAAGACTGGCTTCCTCCAAAGAGTGAATTTGCCGGTAGATTGCCTATGGACTCGAGCCGCAGCAGCAACTCTTCCCTGGGTCTCCAGCCTGCCAGCTCACTCTACAGACTTTGCACTTGCTAGCCTTGACCATCCTATGAGCCAATTCCATAAATATCTATCTATCTATCTATCTGTCCACTTGTGTATCTCTCCAGCCATCCATCTCTAGCCATCTATGTATCTAGCCATCTATCTATCTAGCCATCCACCTATCTATCCACCTATCTATCCATCTATCTATCCATCTATTTATCTATCTAGCCATCTGTCTATCTATCCATCTAGCCACTATCTATCTAGTCATCTATGTATCTAGCCATCCATCTATCTATCCAGCCATTTATCTAGCTATCTAGCTAACCATCCATCCATCTATCTAGCCAAATACCTATCCATCTATCTAGCCACTATCTATCTAGCCATCTGTCTATCTAGCCATCCATCTGTCTAGCCATCTGTCTATCTATTGTCTATCTATTGATCTATAAATCTATCGATCTGCCTATTTAGTCATCTATCTAGCCATCTATTTATCCATCTATCTATCTAGCCATCTGTCTATGTATCTAGCCATCTATCTATCTATCTAACCATCTATCTATTTAGCCATCTATCTATCTATCCATCTATGTAGCCATCTATCTATCTAGCCATCTATCTAGCCATCCATGTAGCCATCCATCTATCTATTTAGCCATCTACCTATCTATCTAGCCATCTATCTCCCTATCTATCTAGCCATCTATCTCCCTATCTATCTATCTATCTATCTGCTTATCTATCTGCTTCTCTGAAGAACCCTGATTAATAGAAGGGCAAATACTTGACCGTGAAGTTAGAAATTTGCTCACTGGCTGGCGTGATCAATAGTGAACTTCCCTCATCTTCAGACCTGATAATAAGACATGCTTCGCTGGAGAAGGGAGCAGTCACTCACAGGGAGCCTCCTGGGATCAAGCACCACTGTTCCCCTCCCAAGGAGCCCAGGGCAGGTGGGTCAGCCCCCAGGCTCCTGCTTCCTGCCACTGAGGAAGACCAGCTGGGAAAACCAGTCAAAAGCAGGAGCCAGCACCTTATTCACAGTTTGTTAAGAAGGATGGATGCTCTCCTGTGTCCTGAGGATTTACCGTGCCCACATCGGCCCCTTTCAAATCAAAGGCCAAGGTCGCTTACTGAGATGGTGGAAGAGGAGGGCAAGTCCCAGCCCCTGACTAGGATGAAGGGAGACTGTCCCACTGGAGACATCTGGCAGAGCTGGAACACTCCCAAACCTAGCGGATCATGATCCCTTAACATCTGCCAGAAAAGGATTTCTTCCCACCCAGCTCTCTCTCTCCCTGCCCAGCCTTTCTCTCTCTCTCTCTCTCTCTCTCTCCATCCCTCTCTTTCCACAGTTGTTTTTGGAGCTCTGTCAAGATACCAGGCTCCACCAGCCTGCCTTTCCGTTTCCAGTTCCTTTTCTGCTACCGGCATCTTGACATTTCCAGATCCACCCAAGACCCTGCAGGCACAAATTTCATTCAGATTTGCAGAGCTAGTGGCCGCAGTCTTCTGAATTCCTGACGGACTTTGCCAGAGACCATCCATCTATGAGGCCCCACGGCTTCCTGGGGCTTGGTGCATCCCCAACAATGGGAAGGCGACGTCTCAAATCACGGCACCCTCCACCCCATTCCCTGTTCTGCGCCTCTGATAAGCTCCATTTTAGTGCTGTAAATCAGACTCTGAATTAGACACGCAGGAACAAGGCTGGGGTCCAAATCTCAGCTTTACCATGACTATTTAGCATCTCTGGATTGGTTTGCATCTCTGCAAAGCGATAGTGACAGCCTGTTGAAGAATGTCTGGGAAGTTATGTAATGTGTCTGGCACCAGGTAGGTGCTCACGATGAGGCAGGTCTCCCAGGCGGCCCCCTGACTAGCTCCTGAAGGGCCGAGCTTCGGTGGGCTCCTGGGGGCTCCAGCGGGCAGCTGGCATCAGTGACCTTCGCCACTGGTTTAACAACCCAATTCTAGAAGAGAACTCTTTACCTGCGACTACAAAGAACATGAACGGGTCCGGGTCTGCGCCTTGTGACTCCCGGCCACCAGGTGGCGCTGCACTCTGGCCTCCCCCTGGGACCAGAGCCGGGAACATCGCTGACAGGCACAGGGGCGGTCCCCAAGGAGTCCAAGGGCCCATGGAGTCCATAAGTGCCCAAGAACATCTGTGAACACCGAAGGCCTGGCAGCGGGCATCTCCTGTTTCACTGAAGATGCCGGAAAATCAAATGGGCTTGAACGAAAACAAGGAGAATTAGGATTGACTTTGGGAAGAATTGGGTGAGAGGAAACCATGTCCAAAAAGCCAACATATGTCTCTTGTCAAGATTCTTAAGGACAGAGGAAAATATTCTAATACAATGTTAAGTGAAAAAACAAATCAAGGCCGGGCACAGTGGCTCACACCTGTAATCCCAGCACTTTGGGAGGCCGAGGTGAACAGATCTCCTGAAGTCAGGAGTTCAAGAACAGCCTGGCCAACATAGAAAACCCTACTAA
This sequence comes from Hylobates moloch, assembly GCF_009828535.3. Lineage (NCBI taxonomy): Eukaryota > Metazoa > Chordata > Mammalia > Primates > Hylobatidae > Hylobates > Hylobates moloch. The sequence continues at coordinate 8,700,647 of NW_026652276.1, forward strand.
AAATCCAAAAATTAGCCAGGTATGGTGACGGGCACCCGAAGTCCCAGCTACTCGGGAGGCTGAGGAAGGAGAATCGCTTGAATCCGGGAGGTGGAGGTTGCAGTGAGCCGAGATCATACCACTGCACTCCAGCCTGTGCGACAGAGCGAGACTCCATCTCAAAACAAACAAACAAATCAAGAAACCAAACGGGAATATATTACGATTCCAACTATGGAAAAAGCTCTATCCTGGAAAGACACCGAAGGTGAACACGGTTGAGTTACGCGGCATATCCACGAGCAATTTTTTTTCTTCTATCTACTTTTCCAGCTTTCCTTTACTGCCCACATACTACTTTTGTCATAATAAAAATTAAATAAAAAGAGAACTCCAGCTCGAGGTAGTGTGTGTAAAATCCTGCTGGAAGCATTTTGTTTTGTGTGGATGGCTGGTTGTATCCTGGGAGACTCTTCCCCCATCATTCCTCTCAGGATTCCTAAGAAAGAGACCACTTTTCTCTCCTTAACCTTTTTTTTTAATTGTAAAGTAACATGTGCACATAGTAACATGTTATTTAACATGCTCAAAAGGGTTTGTAATAAAAAGTAAGTTTTCCTGCCATTCCAGACCCCAGATCCATTTCTCCAGGGCCAATGTCTTGTGCAGTCTTTCAAAGTTTTCTATGCATATACAACCCGATTTTTGCAGGGCCCCCCTTTTTAAATACTCTATTATGTGCCTTTCATTTTTCACTTCAGATTTCTGGACATTTCCTGGAGCTAGTTTATATCTACCACATTCTTTTAAAGATACTACTATTCTATATCATAACATGGTGCATTTTACCAGTCTCCTCTCCCTGGACACATAGATTCCAGGGTTTTTTTGGTTTTGTTTTTGTTTTTGAGATGGGGTCTGGCTCTGTTGCCCAGGCTGGAGTGCAGTGGTGAGATCTTGGCTCACTGTAACCTCCACCTCCCAGGCTCAAGCCATTCTCATACTTCAGCCTCCTGAGTAGCTGGGACTACAGGCATGTGCCACCATGCCCAGCTATTTTTTGTATTTTTAGTAGAGATGGGGTTTCATCATGTTGGCCAGGCTGGTCTCAAACTCCTGACCTCAAGTGATCCGCCCCCCTCAGCCTCCCAAAGATTCCAGTTTTTAGTTAGTCTATCTGCAAGAAAAATCCCTAGAAGAGGAACGAGTGTTCAACGGTTGTGTGCATTTTTAGTTTTGATTAGTTATGCCATATTGTCTTCCAAAGTGGTTGCACCAATTTACATACCTACTGTTGATGATAACTGGGGCTTAATATTTTCTAAAACTCAGAGGGGCAATTCTGGAGTGTCCTACTTTAAGAAAGTGACATGGACGAAAATCCTACTTATGAAACAGGTTTTTAAAAAACAAGCCCTGGGGACTTTTATTTCAAAGGAATTCTTGACATTCATTACAATATTGATTTAAGAATGAGCTCTCTCCTTGCATTTGAACTTTTAGGAAAATGTATAAATACGTTCCCTTTCCAGAAAGCTGTCTGGATCTGTTTCTTGCACTGAACATGAAGGGGCCAAGCCCATGGCCTCTTGGCAGCTTTGTTGCAGTTAAGCCCACACCTGGGATGTGAAGCAAGGCAGGCCTGTGATCCCCACCCCCACCACTGCGACTGCCCCACCCTACCCCTGTGGAGTGCCCTTGTTGCCACAGCAACCACCCCTCTCCTGGCTCTCCACCCCCAGAGTCAGATTTTACAAATTCTAGGGACAGCAACTCTCAGCAACACTCCCCTGAGCCAGACCCTGAGCCCAGCCATTGCCGGCACGGGCCAGTCTACCACGGCCGCCACGCCCCAGGCCCCGGCGCCTCATCCAACCTCCGTTCTGGCCTCGAGCACTTCCCAGGCATGAATCATGACCGCCTCCCTTGGCAGGGCCCACTACCATGCTTCCTAAATGCAGCTCCTGCCAACAGCCACTCTTTCCGTGGCAATTACGTGGCAGCTTCTTCCCAGCTCCACGTTCTGTTCCTTTTCCTCTCTGCTTCAGCCAGCGGTTCTCTGAACTAATGTGCCAAAACAAACAAACAAACAAACACCCCACCTCGTTGGTCCCAGCTTCGTTCCCATCAGAATCTGCTTCCCAGCATGCTCTTCCTCCCGCTCCCTCCTCCTACTTGGCCGGACTGGATCTCAAGAAGCCCCAGGTTTTCCTGACTGCATCCTCGCCAGCTCCTACAACTATGGGGAAACATTTCTGAAATGCCTCCCCACTCTTGCCCTTCCAGCCACTATCCCTGCCACCACCCCCACCCGGAAGCATCACCTCTTCCCTGGACCATTCCAGCCTTGCGGGCTACCCAAAGCACGCGTCTTTCTCTGACACTCCGCCACTCCACAGCATATCAGCACTCCTCTATCCCCCCCCCCCCGCCCCACCCCCTGCCCTAGCCTGCACAACCTGCCTGCTCTTCTCTTAGAGCCTTTTCCTATCACGACTTGCACTATTTTGTGTGCACCTCTCTTCTCCCCTCATTAGATTCTCACCTCCGGGAGAATGCAGATCTGTCTTGTTCATTGCACGCTGCAGCAGCATCCAGCTCGTGCTGCCAGGCAGTACGCACCTGTCTTTGTCAGCTCAGGCTGCCATAACTAAGCACCATAGACTGGATGGCTTCAGCAACAGGCATTTATCTTTCATAAGTCTGGAGGCTGGAAGCCCAAGATCGAAGTGCCAGCATGGTCATGCTCTGAGGAGGGCTCTCGCCCTGACTTGCAGGTGGCCGCCTTCTCACCATGTCCTCCTGTGGCCTTCCCTTCTCTCCTCCTCTTTTTCTATGGCCACCAACCCTGTCAGGTTAGGACTCCATCCTTATGACCTCATTTAACTTTAATTACCTCCTAAAAGCCCAATCTCCAAATACAGTCATACTGGAGGTCAGGATTTCAGTATATGAATTTCAGGGGGCGGGACATAACTCCCCTAAAGTAGCCAGTACCAGTCCATAGCAGTACCCAATAAACATGTGTTGAATTAATAAAAATGGCCAATATCTATCTACCAGCTAACCATGTGGAAGCACTGCTATGCTCTCTACACGAGGTGCCTTGCTCAATCCTCATGGACAACCCACAAAGGGAAATCCTATTATTATGTCTATTTTACTGGCAGGGAAATTGAGACCAGAGAGGTTAAATAAATTGCCTGCAAGTTAGTGGCAGACCTGAGAGTCTAGCTTACATCTGCTTGATCCCAAAACCTCTGTATACCTCTGCTACACATCTTGAGTTAAATGAGCTGGAACTTCTGCACTGGGCTCTGCAATGCGTAGGGCCTAGAGCCTCTGGCCTGCTCACCTATACTCTCCCCTGAATCCTCTCCTGTCTGGAAGCCTCTTGGTCTCCCACTGTTACTTTTACACAGACCATTATTGGAATTAGCACAGATAAAGAAATTACTGGGTCTAGGCCCAATGGGCTGGTCCCCAGCACACAGGAGTGTCAGATGACCGTTTTCAGGGTCCTTGGAGATGCATGTGGCATGGAGATTTGGAGGAAATTCCCTCTGGAACAGAAGCATGGCTCTCACCCTACCTTCTGGGTTTTTATTGTGAACTCAAGGATGGCTTGATGAGGCTGGGCGCAGTGGCTCACACCTGTAATCCCAACACTTTGGGAGGCTGAGGCGGGTGATCACTTGAGGTCAGGAGTTTCAGACCAGTTTGGCCAACATGGAGAAACCCTGTCTCTACTAAAAATACAAAAATTAGCTGAGCATTGTAGCAGTTGCCTGCAATCCCAGCTACTCAGGAGGCTGAAGCAGAAGAATTGCTTGAACCCAGGAGGCAGAAGTTGCAGTGAGCCAGGATCTTGCCACTGCACTCTAGCCTGTGCAACACAGGGAGACTCCTTCTCAACAAAACAAAACAAAACAAAACAAAACAAAACAAAACAAAACAAAACAAAAAGATGGCTTGAAGCACACTTGCTGGAGGTGTGGGAGAGGGAACCAGGGCCGGGGTGGTGGTTAAACCTGTCAAACTGCACATCCCACCCCACCCAGCGGTAATTGGTCTCATTGCAATTGTGACCTAGTTAATCTCTCAAATCTTCAGGTCCAGATCTTCAGTTTGCAATCCTGACTGCAAAGAACTTTGCAGATTCACCCTAAAGCCTCCCGTTCATCCCGTGACACCCCTGCTGAGTGATTCCAACAGCTGCTTACTGCCTGTAGGACAAAGTGGGAAATCCTTAACAGTACTTACAAGACTGGAATCTGACCATTTCCTGACTTTTTCTTATTTCCATCCCACCCCTGAGAACTTGGCAGGAGTCCTTACTCCATACCTGGATCCAGCACCTTCTGCCAACTCTACCCATTGTAGCTGCAGCCCAGGGAGCGCCAGCAACTCAAACCTTAGCCTCCCAATCACAATCCAGCCCTCGGGCTGTGATTGCTTCCCCTTTCATCTCTGGCCAGCCCCAAGCCCTGCCCTGACCACCTCCTGTTCCCTCCTCTCCATCACACACATCTCCACAACCTTTGTCCTCCCCATGCCCCTCAACTCCCTCACAGTTCCTTCTTCTCCCGCCACACCCAGCCAGAAGGGGCTGCTGATGTGGCCAGAGAAATGCCCCTGCCAGGCAGCACAGCCCAGGACAAAACCCACGGCTTCCCACTAGCATGGAGACCAGAGCCTTCCAGCTTCTCTCCTGCCTTCTCTGCTGGCTGCAGCACCAAAGCCTGCATTTTTCCAGTGGACCCTGCTTCCCTACCTCACCTCCCCACGCTCCTCAGGCTAGCTCACTTCCAGAAGCCACCAAACATTAAAGCCCCTCACTATTCTGCCCACAGATGCTAGATGGGTCTCCCAGGCTGCTTTCCAATGCGTCCACGCCCGCCTCCATCCCATCATCCCCGGGGCTCCTCCAGATTCTCCCCTCCTGTGGCTGGGACCGGCTCCCACAGCCACCCCCACACCTCTGGATTTTCTCCCTCTCCTCCCCACCCACTCCTTCCCCTCATCCTATAAGCAAGCTTAAGATTTTTCCATGTTATAAAATAAAGACTTAAAAAATCCTCCCTGACAAAGGTTCTCAGTCTTGGCTGCAATTCTGAAAGGCCCCATCCCAGACCAATTAAATAAAAATCTCTAAGGTGGGGCCGGGACCTCCCCAGAAGAGTACCTTGGGTGGCCAAGACTGAGAGCCACAGCTCCCTGCACTTTCTTCTTGTCTGGGTATCACCTGGGTGATTCTGGAATAAATTGGGGAGCTTTTGGAATAAATTGTCCTCACTCTGCCTCCTACAGCAGCCTTGTCCCCACCCCAACCCTCCCACCAAAACCTTTTGCAACAGCTCCTTTCTCCCAGCACCCCATCATCATCATGACCCCGCTACAGTGAGCGACCCCGCAGGCCTCTCCCTCCCTCTCAAAATTCTTCCTGTTGCTCCCCCAAGTTCTACACCTTCCTCCGTGAGCCCCCTTCTTCCCAGGCTTTTGTCTTTGGTCATCCCTTTTGTCTCCTCCATACTTCCCCAGAGCATTTTCCTCACTTGCGGCTTCCAAATCTGTATTTCCGGTCCTGACCTCCTTCAGATCTACACTTCCTGCTGCCTGTGAGGACACCCTGTAGACACTTAAAAGCTATGTCATCTGAATTTTCTATCTTTACACCCAAAACCTTTTCTTCCACACACATCGCCTATCTAGATTGTTGTCACCAAACTGGCTTCTCCCAAGCCAGAAACCACCACCATCTTCATCCCCGCCCCCTCTCTCACCACCCACATCTGATGGATCATCGAGTTCTGGAGCTCCTTGGAATCCATTCCCTTGGCGGCAGCCCCATGGTCCCAGCCTTCTTTGTTGCCTGGACTATTTCGAGAGGGCCTTTGCTAGCCCATCCTCCTCCCGCCTCCTCCTGCAGGACACCCCACTCGCATCTCTGACTCTGTCCCTGCATGCCTACCAGGTATCTCTTTCTAAAATGCAAATCTGAGCCTGCCACTTCTTTAGGTTACATCACCTGTGGTGTCCCCCGCCCTTGGATGAAATGCAAGCTCCGTGGCAGGTCACACCAAGCTCTTCCAGCCCCACATCTCATTTGCCTTTCCTCGTCTCCTCCTCCCTCTCCCATACTCACTCTGGGCTCCAGTATGACTGAATTGGCACCTTACATATATCTACTCATTCATTGATTCAACAGATATTGACTAAGAATCTACCATGAATCAAGACCCTGTCCTAGACCCCAGAGATGCAGCAGGGAGCAAAACCCCCTGCCCTCCTGGAGCTTATACTCTATGTTGGGTCTTCTTGCCCTCCACTGAGATTCTTGTCCAGGGTCTAATTCCTCCCTAGCCAGAGCTCGCCTCAGTTCTCTGTGGCCAGACAGGGAAAAGGGCAGATCTCCTGGCCTGGTCACCTACCAGCTTGTAAGATCATGGGCAAGTGGCTTGATCTTTCTCTGCCTCAGCCTCTTTCTTTGCGAAATGAGGGTGATAATAGTAACCTGACTTAACAGGTTGTTGTAAGGATTCAATAATAAGGATTCAACCCTTGTAAATGGCTTAGACCCATGCCTGGCACACAGGCAGCTCTCAGGAAACATTCTTTTTTTTTTTTTTTTTTGAGACAAGGTCTCACTCTTTCACCCAAGCTGGAGTGCAGTGGCATGATCACAGCTCAATGCAGCCTTGCTCTGGGGATCAAGTGATCTTCCCAGTTCAGCCTCCCAAGTAGCTAGGTCTACAGGCACATGCCACCATGCCTGGCTAATTTTTAAATTTTTTGTAGAGATGGTGCCTCACTATGTTCCTTAGGCTGGCCTCAAACTCCTGGGTTCAAGCGATCCTCCTGCCTTCACCTCCCAAAGTGTTGCAATTACAGGCGTGAACCACTATGCCCACCCAGCGTTCACTTTTGTCTTATTCCCTTAGCATAGCACATAACACATAACCGACACTCAATACATGAGTTCTGATTGGAATAATGAAGAAAAAAAGCATAAGTAGTTAGTGCATTAGAAGTTAGGTCCTCATTGAAAACCAAATGGCCCTGATATTATGAGATTGCACTTGGAATGTCATTGACAGATCTAGAAAGAAAGAAAATGCTCCACATGTGGAAGAAACATGGCTCAGACAACAACCACTATCTGGACATCTCCTGACCTAGAACCTCCTTGGAAAGAACGGAGGGCCTGACTGTTCAACCAGTGCCTTTTGGGTGTGAAGGAAAAGGAAAGGATGTGACAGTCATCGGGATCTTTCATGGGGACCCTTGAGCTTCTGGTCCAGGGAGTTAGTGGGGAAGACCCTGCAGAGGCTGGTACCAACCTGGCCAGGACTATGGGACTTTGAGCAAGCCACCCAGCCTCCCCAGTCCTCTGTTTCAGTGCTTGTCAAATGAACGAAGCTAGGCCAGGTAACACCCAGGGCCCTCTGACCTCTGTGATTCTAGAATTTTGTGTGTGTGTGTCCATCTCTGGTCTTATATCTAGATTATAAACAACATCAGGGAGAAAGCAGGGACCACAACTTGTGTATTAAAGAATAAATGCATTATTTAGTCAATTTTTCTGGGAGCTCAGTTGTTTAAAAGTATAAAAGAGGAAAGCCATTTCAGGGCATTTCAAATCATAATTGAGCATTTTTCTTTACACTGGCAAGCAGCCCATTTCAAGAGATATCAAATATTCATCTTGACACGATCATTCCTTTTAAAGGATTCAATTCACAGAAATAATCACAGATAAGGGCCAAGATTTACCCACAAAGATGTTCATCTCATTGTTATTTATAACAAAAAACACAGAAGTAACTTCTTTTTCTAATACTAAAGGAATGCATAAGTAGTTCACAGCATGTCTCTTTGACGTATTATCTTTTGCTAGAGAATAACCCGGAGGAAATGCTTGTGATATAATGTCAAGTTGGGGGATCAAAAGCATGATCCTAGATCAATTCTGCAGCATGTTCATCTGCAAAACGGAGTAACAAAAATGTGCAGGATGATCTCAGTTTTGAAGAAAAAGGAAAATTCACAGACAAGACCGGAAGAAAATGTGCCCCTGGTTAGTAAAATTATAGGTGATTTTTCCCCCCTAGTTCTTTGTACTTCCAAATATTTGGCATCTACTACTTTGAAGCCCTCTTCTAAAAACAGTACAAAAATGGAACTTGAAAAAGCAATACCTTGCCAAAAGTACAGTCAGCTTTCTCACCTCTTCTCCGAGCAGCACATTTAAATACTGGATTCCTTCCTTTCTTCTTCACTCGCTGGGCATGAGATGTGGATGGCAGTGTGGCCCCGGCACTGAATTCTCACGATGCAGACACAGGGGCCTTTGAGACTGAGCTCTTCAGCAATTCCTGGCTTGGTGCAAATCACTCCCTCCTAGGCTGTCAACAAGGGAGGATGAAGCCTGTATCTCAGCTCTTGACATCCTTTCAGTTCAGACACCTCAGACTGGCAAGTCCACAGGCCAGAGCTGGCAGCCTGAGCTCCCTTCTCCCCCTTGAATCTGATGAGGAGATGAGGGAAGGGCAGGGAAGGCGGCACAGTGCCCAGTGGTCCAGGCCACAGGCTCCAGAGACAGGCCGAGCAGGATTCCACATCCCGGAACCTGGAAGCCCATTGTACTTCTTGGATGTTCAGACAGAGACGAAGGAGGTGCCCAGAACAGTTGTGGGAACGTTCCTCTGAGATCAGAAAAGCAGTTGCCTCCTCGGCCTGCCTCTAATCAGCTGTGTGGTTTGGAGGACATCACTGTACGAGACCCCTTTCCATTCCTGCCAAATGAGTAGGTCAGACTTAACAGACTTCAAGGTCACATCCATCTCTGTAGGGCTAATGTTTCATGTCTTGCTACTACCACCTGCGGCCTTAACTCTAAGAATCAACAAGGTTGTTAGTCTTCGTGCAGCCACATTAAAGCCAGTTAATCTCAGCTGTGCAGAGAGAGGGTCTCTCCCGGGCAGGGCAGATTCTCCCCATCAGCACCGCTGGGTTTAATAGACCACCGTGCCTGCTCTCCCAACAGGGCAGGCTCTGAGCCTTCCATGGCAACCACCCTGGAGATGCTCCAAGGCCCCTCTTTCCCTTCCCAAGCCCCACATGCTTTTAGCAGGGGACTTCTGGACTTCAGGTTCCCTCCCACCATCACCTCCCACCCCAGGTATCCAATGCAGAGGAGGGTCTCTCCTGGTGGGAATTGCAGACCATTTCTGGGAGGTGACAGGTACCAGGGTCAGGCCAGGAGGATCTGTTCAGGAGGCAGGGCCTTTCATGGAATGATTTGACAAGAAGGGCTGGCCCCTCTGGTAGAAGAAGACAGGAGCAGAAACTCGGCATGTGTGTGCTGTATTTTTGATGTGTGTCTACATATGTGTGCATGTGTGTCTACATATGTGTGCATGTGTGTCTACATATGTGTGCATGTGTGTGGCTTTGGCATGATTAACATTTTTGAAGTAGGAGGCAGAATTTGACATGGTTGTGTGGGCCTTGCCAACAGACGACTCTTAAAGCTTTTAAATTGACTGTCTTGACAAATTTCAGGCAGTTTTCACTGTCGGGAGACAGTTGGCCCAGTGGCTGACTTCATGTCCTTTGGTCTCCATGCACCTGGCACACATGCTTGTTATAGGAACAAACCAGGCAGTGGGCTGGCCAAGAGCAGAGCGGATGGCCCTGAGATGTGAGGCCCAGAAGGCTGCCAAAGTTCATCGTGTAGCTTCATGACTTTGGAATCATTTCAACATCCATTGGCAGCCTTTCTATTAGGTTATGCCCCTTAGAAATGTCTTTTTTTACGCTGAGGCAAGAGAGCTACTTGAACCTGGGGAGCGGAGGTTACAGTGAGCCAAGATCACGTCACTGCACTCTAGCCTGGGTGACACAGCAAGACTCCATCTTAAAAAAATGTCTTTTTACATTACAGAATGACCAAAGAGGAACAAGACTTACCTTCTAAGTGCCCACTCATGGTGTAGTTCATTGCAAGGATGTGTGGCAGAGAAAGAGTGCTGGCCGAGCCGGGGCCTGGGATAGACCACAACTAATTGGTCCATGGGGACAGGGAGACAGGGCAGTGAAGAAGAGAGCCACGGAAATGAGTGGGCAACAAACCCACTGGCACCAAGGGAAGGTTCACGGAGACCCATGGACTGTTTCTCCAGGCCCAAAGAACATTTTATTTGAATTGTTTAGTCCGAGTTAGAAGGGCATGCCTGGCCGCTCATCCTCTCTGCTCCATCAACAGGAGCTGTGGGCAGAGAGAAAAGCCTGTGTGAGAAGGAGCTCTGCCAACCTCACTCCCAGCCGCGATCATCAACCACCCTCACCTGGGGTCCCAGTTTCCAAGGCCGAAATCCTATCAGCAGCTACTGGTATAAGTGAGAGCACCAGAGTAGTCACGTTGGTCTTGCGGAACCGGGACGAGCTTCCTGCATCTTGAGCAATGTAGTGAGTAGGTTTAGCTCTCCTCCAGGGTTCCTCCAAGTCTGCAAACTTTTGCAGGCATCAGAATCATCTAGGGGCTTCTTAAAACACAGATCGCTGGGCCCCCAGCCTCAGGGTTTCAGATTCGGTAGGTCTGTAGAATTTGATAGGACTCAAGAATTTGCATTTTTTGACAGGTGCAATAGCATGAGCCTGTTGTCCCAACTACTTGGGAGGCTGAGGTGGGAGGATTGCTTGAGTCCAGGTGTTCAAGGATAGCCTGGGCAACATAGCAAAATGATGTACATAAAAAAAAAAAATTGCATTTCTCGCAACTTCCCAGAAGTTGAAGGCAGAAACCCACGGAGCGGGCTCCGAGTTCAGTGAAAAGCAGGAGGCTGAAGTCCCTGGGTCGGGCAGCTGGCTGGACCTGATCAGGTCCCGGTATCCCTGACTATGGCTCCTTGAGGGGAACAATCAGGCTGTGTTATCTCTCTTTTCCGATGCCTCTGTTAAATGTCACCTCCCCGGGAGGCTGTCCTCGAGCAGCCCCACTCACTCCTGACCATATCGCTCCCTGGATATCACTCACCAGTACAGACGTTGCATTTCCTACTTAGTTGTTTATTGTCCACCCTATCCCATAACGTGAATTTCTTGAGGGCAGTGGCTCTGTGCTGTCACCAGTGAATCCCACCTCCCAGAGTGACATCCGGCCCGTTGCTGATGCTCAGCTGCATGTGTTGTATAACAGGGAATTTCCCATCCTTTGGAGGCAAACTGGACTCCTGGTGCTCCTAGCGGGTGATACAGAAAAGGTGGCCTTGACTATGTCACTGACCCTGGTCAGTTCCCCAGGTCCTCAGTGGATTCATTTTGCAAAATCTCAGCAATAAGTGTGGCAATAGGCAAGAACACAGCCTGTCGCTCCCAGCACCTCACAGTCATTTCCCATGAGCCATCAGATGCCTGGAACCAACAAAAAGAGGAAATGAATGGAGACGTAGTGGAAATGATGACGCTTGTCCTGGGGGTCCCTAATGGTGACAAGAGCTCAGCTCCTCAGCACCGATAGTGCTCTGACCTCTGGTGTCTGGATAGCAGACACCTGGCTCCCAATGTCTCTCTCTTTGGGGATGTCCCTGGTCCTCAGGCAGCCCACCCCGACTGGGGGCTCTGAGATTCTAGAGACGTCCATAGGGTGCAGGCAGGGCTCCACGGGTGCTTCTATAGGGCCAGTTATTGGAAGGTTGGCCACTATTTGACCATGAATGGAAGGACCGAGATGGCACTGAAGATTCTTTTTTTTTTTTTTTTAATTTTGAGACTGAGTTTCACTCTTGTTGCCCAGGCTGAAGTGTAATCACGAGAGCGTGATCTCGGCTCACTGCAACCTCCAACTCCCAGGTTCAAGTGATTCTCCTGCCTCAGCCTCCCGGATACCTGGGATTACATGTGTCTGCCACAACGTCTGGCTAATTTTTTGTATTTTTAGTAGAGACTGGGTTTCACCATGTCGGCCAGGCTGGTCTCGAACTCTTGACCTCAAGAGATCCACCCACCTTGGCCTCCCAAAGTGCTGGGATTACAGGCGTGAGCCACCGCGACCGGCCGGCACTGAGGATTCTTAGGACACCAAGGAGCTCAGCCTTGTGTTCAGTAGACCATGAAGGGCCTGGGTGTTTACCCTCCTGCCCACAGTAGTAATTATTGGGAAATGGCCCATGTCCCTGTGGGGCAGCTGGCGGGACTGTAAGGTCGTCATGGTAACACAGCCTTTCCATCCTCTCTCGAGAGCAGGTCTGTCCTTCCCCTGGGGATTTGGAGAGGTGCAATCCTCTCAGACATGGAAGGTCTGGATTCCCTGGGTGGGATGGATGATTTTGCAGTCTGAAGAAAGGCCGTGACAACAGGGGTGGCCCACCTTACGGATGCCAATGTTCCTCTGTCATTTACCTTGAGCCATCAGATGTTGGGATTGACCAAAGGGAGGACTGAAAGGAGAATATGGCAAACGTGACCTCTTTTCCATCTTCCTTTTCCTTCGTGTATTCCCCCTAGTCCATCCAGAAGGATCTGTGGTACTTTGGGCCACTATGACCCTCAGGAATCCTGGGAGGTATTGGCAGGCCCAGAGCCGGCCACAGTGTCACTCCCTTCTTCACTCACCTCCTCAGCACGCACTTCTCAGGTGTGCATGCAAGAACAGCAAGAATAGCCAGGCTGTATTTGTTTCCTGCTGCCACTATAACAAATGGCCACAAACTTGGTGACTTAAAACTACATACATTTGTTCTCTACAGTCCTAAAGGGCAGAAGTCCTGAGTCTATTTCACTGGGCTAAAGTCAAGGTGTCTGCAGGGCCGCGTTCCCCACAGAGGCACTAAGGGAAACTTCCTTGCCTTCTCTGGCTCTAGAGCTGCATTCCCCGGCTAGTGGCGCCTCCCTCCATCTGCAAAGCCCAAAGCCGAGGATCTCACTTCAGTGCTCACAAGGCCTTCTTCTGTATTGAATCTCTCTCTACTTCCTTCTTACAAAGACCCTTTGATTACATTTATGTCCCACCTGGATAATCCAGAATAATCTCACCATCTCAAGAGTAAGTGAATCACATCTGCAAAATTCCTTTTGCTATGTAAAGTAACATGCAGAGTTCCCAGGGATTAGGATGTGGACATCTTTGTGGGCGGCGGGGGCCATTATTCAGCCAGCCATTATTCAAGCCTTGGCTCTTCCCCATTGACAGGTATGCCAACTGCCATGCCCCCTCCCCAGCCTGGAATCCCTTCCCCAGTGGCTTCCCAGGGCTGGTCTCTCAGGCACCAGAAGTCCAGGTCCCTCCCACTGTCCCAGCCGGGACACAAAACAAACCTGGAGAGGCACCTGTGACCCGCCCCGCCAGGAAGGCCATAGGGCCATAGAAGGTGAGATGAAAGATGGAGTCTAAAGGGGATGGCTGCACCAGGGCAGCTGCTCAGAGGTGAGGTGAACAGTAGCAGCCCTGCCTCAGATATCTACAAGAACCAGGGCCATGTGGGCTCCCCACACCTGGAGCTCCAGTTCTCCCTGGTCTGTGTTGAGGGGAGTGTGTGGATGAGGCCCGGGCCCCACTAATCCCTGCTGTGTCTGCACCCCGGTTGTGGGGTTGCCAGGTGGAACGTTGAACAAGGCTGGTCCACCAACCCCAAAGTTGGACTGGATGATGGACATCCAGTGTACATGCACGTGTATACACACACACCCCTACACCCCAACACCCAGATGTCCCAGGCAGTGGCGTTGGGCTCAAAGTTGACCAAAGTAGTCCCAGACAGAGTGCCACAGCCTGGACGTGGAGCTCTGTGTAGCAGACTTGAAGGCCACCTTCCTGGGCTCCAGAGACTGAACTACTTCTTCCGTCATTTACACATCAGCAGTCTGAGGCTGAAGCACACATTCTTTGTGGTTGCTTATTTATTTGTTAAGAGGTGGTTTTTAAGGGAAGGTCCCGGGAAGGGAGGACCTTCTGGAACTGTGTGTATCAATCTGTGTGTGTGTGTGTGTCTCTAAGGATACACATTTATTACAGTAAAAATTCTGTTTTACTAAATGTATCCTGGATTGGATCCTAGAACAGGGGGAAAAAAAGGACATTAGTGGAAAAACTGGTGAAATCAGAATAAAGTCTAGAGTTTAGTAAATAACCATGTACCAATGTTAATCTCTTCGTTTTAACAAATGTACCACAGTTATGTAAGATGTCAACATCAGGGGAAACTGGGTGTGGAGTATACAGGAACGTTCTGTACTATCTTTGTAACTTCTATGTAAATCTAAAATTATTCTGAAATAAAGCGTTTATTTAAAAATTCAGTTTCAGCAGGGCATGGTGGCTCATACCTGTAACTGCAGCACTTTGGGAGGCTGAGGGAGGAGAATGACTTGAGCTCAGGAGTTTGAGGCTAGCCTGGGCAACATAGTAAGACCTCATCTCTACAATTTTTTTTTTTTTTTGAGGTGGAGTCTCGCTCTGTCGCCCAGGCTGGAGTGCAGTGGCGCAATCTCGGCTCACTGCAAGCTCCGCCTCCCGGGTTCACGCCATTCTCCTGCCTCAGCCTCCCGAGTAGCTGGGACTACAGGCGCCTGCCACCGTGCCCGGCTAATTTTTTGTATTTTTAGTAGAGACAGGGTTTCACCGTGTTAGCCAGGATGGTCTCGATCTCCTGACCTCATGATCCACCCGTCTCGGCCTCCCAAAGTGCTGGGATTACAGGCGTGAGCCACCGCGCCCGGCCTATTTTTTTTTTTTTAATTAGTGAGGCATGGTGGTACGTGCTTGTAGTCCCAGCTACTTGGGAGGCTGAGGCAAGATCGTTTGAGCCCAGCAGGGGGAGGCTTCAGTGAGCTGTGAGTGTGCCACTGCACTCCAGCCTAGGCAACAGAGCAAGACCTGGTCTCCAAAAAAAAAAAAAAAAAAAAGGCCGGGCACAGTGGCTCATGCCTATAATCCTAGCACTTTGGGAGGTCAAGGCGGGTGGGTCACCTGAGGTCAGGAGTTCGAGACCAGCCTGGCCAACATGGTGAAACCCCGTCTCCACTAAAAATACAAAAATTAGCCAGGTGTGGTGGTGCACAACTGTAATCCTAGCTACTTGGGAGACTCAGGTAGCAGAATTGCTTGAACTGCCTCAAGGAGGCGGAGGTTACAGTGAGAAGAGATCGTGCCACAGTCAGACTCCATCTCAAAAAAAAAAAAATCAATTTTAAACCCAATATTGAAATTCAGTTGAAATTCAATTTCAGTTTTAAAACCCAACATACAATATTGCTTTGGGAGTTAAACTAGCAAATCTGCTCTTTTGTTCATTTTTTATTTTTTATTGAGGTGTAACATATATGCAGTAAGGCACACAAATCTTTTTTTTTTATTTTGTTTTGTTTTGTTTTTGTTTTTAGATGGAATCTCGCTCTGTTGCCCAGGCTGGAGTGCAATGGCGTGACCTCGGCTCGCTGCAACCTCTGCTTGCTGAGTTCAAGTGATTCTCCCGCCTCAGCCTCCTGACTAGCTGGGATTACAGGCGCGCGCCACCAGGCCTGGCTAATTTTTTTATTTTTAGTAGAGACAGGATTTCACCATGTTGGTCAGGCTGGTCTCAAACTCCTGACCTCGTGATCCACCTACCTCAGCCTCCCAAAGTGCTAGGATTACAAGTGTGAGCCGCCAAGCTCGGCGGCACACAAATCTTTTGTGTACAGCACATCAAACTTTTACACACGAAATCATCCACATAACCAGCCCCAGATCAAGCAATAGAACACCCAGCAGCCTCCCTCTTGCTGTGTCCCAGTCAACAGCTCCCCTCCACCAGGAGCAGCCACTATCCTGACTGATAGACCATAGTTTAGTTTTATCTGTCCTTGAACTTCATATAAATAGAATAATAAGGTATGTACTCATTCGAGTCTGATATCCTTCACTCGTCATGATGTCTGAAAACCGTCCATGCTAGTGTGGAGAGCAGTAGTCCACTCTTTCACTGTTGTGTATTATAATATTCCACTTCATGAATATGCCCAAATGTCCTTTTTTTTCTTTTTTTTTGAGACAGAATTTCACTCTTGTTGCCCAGGCTGGAGTGCAATGGCGCAATCTCAGCTCACTGTAAACTCCACCTCCCAGATTCAAGCAATTCTCCTGCCTTGGCCTCCCTAGTGGCTGGGATTACAGGCACCTGCCACCATGCCTGGCTAATTTTTTGTATTTTTCAGTAGAGATGAAGTTTCACCATGTTGGCCAGGCTGGTCTCGAACTCCTGACCTCAGGTGATCCACCGGCCTCAGCCTCCCAAGGTGCTGGGATTACAGGCATGAGCCACCACGCCCAGCCCCTAATTTACTTATTTATTTTACTTTCTATTGACATTTAGGTTGTTTCCAGTTTAGGACTCTTGTGAATGAAGCTGCTATAAACAATCTTCTATGTGTCTTCGGCAGCTATGAACATTCATTTCTCTTGGATGTGTGCTCCAGAGTAGAACTGCTGGGTCATGGAGTATTTACATGTTTTGTTTTGGTGGATTCCACCAAATCACTTGCCAAAGTGGTGGTGTCAGTTACTTTCTGCAGAAATATACTAGAGTTCCAGTGGCTCCACATCCTTGCGGATATTTGCTGTTGTTAATCTTTTAAATGTGGGCATTCTAGTAGATAAGTCTCTCACAGTTTTATTTTGCATTCCCCTGATGACTAATGATGTCGAGCCATTTAGTAGCCTTTAGAATATTCTCCTTTGTGAAGTGCAAGAGGATATATCCACATCCCAGAATCTGAATGTGACTTTATTTGGAAAAAGGGTCTTTGCAAATGTAATTAAGTTCAGGATCTTGGGAAATAAAATCCTCCTGGGCCAGGCGCAGTGGCTCATGCTTGTAATCCCTGCACTTTGGGAGGCAGAGGCCAGTGGATCACTTGAGGCCAGAAGTTCGACACCAGCCTGGCCAACATGGTGAAGCCCTGTCTCTACTAAAAACACAAAAATTAGGTAGGCATGGTGGTGCGTGCCTGTAATCCCAGCTACTTGGGAGGCTGAAGCAGGAAAATCGCTTGAACCCGAGAGGCAAAGGTTGCAGTGAGCTGAGATGGTGACACTGCACTCTAGCCTGGGCAACAGAGCAAGACTCTGTCTCAAAAAAAAAAAAATCACCCTGAATTATGTGAGTGGGCCCTAAATCCAGTCAGTGACAAGTGTCCTTATAAACATAGAAGAGAAGACAGAGGAGGAGGAGGAGATGGCCACGTGAGGATGAAGGCAGGGATTGGAGTGATGCGACCACAAGCCAAGGACCAGCAAGCATTGCTGGGAGCCGGCAGAAGCTGGAAGAAGCAGGGAAGGCTCCCCTCACCAGGGTCTCCAGAGGGCACAGAGCCTTTCAGACATGTTGATTTCAGGCTTCTGGCCTCCAGAAAGAACTGTGAGAGAACAAACTTCTGTTGTTTAAGCCACCAAGATTAAGGTAATTCGTTCTGGCAGCCCTAACACACTAATACAATGACTTAAGCTCACTTAATTCTCCCAGACCTTGCCTTACTCCCTGCAAAGCTATTCTCCATGCTGTCTGCCCCCAAGCATTGGCAAGGACACATACACAAATACACACACGAACAAACATGCACACAGACACACACAGACACACGAACACACAGGCACACACAGACGCACATGGACACACACACAAACGCACATGCAGACACACATGCACACAAAAAAAATGCACATGCAGACACACACGGACACACATGCACACACAGTCACACATGGACACACATGAACACACATGCACACACACAGACACAAACACATGCACACAAACACACATTGACATACATGAACACACATGCATGCAGATATGGGCACACACGAACACACACAAACACATGGACACACATGAACACACGTGCACGCAAGCACACATGGACACACTTGAACATATGTGCACACATGAACCCACATGCACGTGCAGACACGTGGACATGCATGAACACATAAACATATGCGAACACACAAACACACATGGACAGGACACACACGAATGCACATGCACACACATGCGAACACACAGGCACACATGGACACACACGAACACACATGCACACGCAGGCTCACACGAACACACATGAACACACATGCGAACACACAGGCACACGTGACACACATGAACACACATGAACGCACATGCACATGCAGACAGACACACAGGAACACACAAACACATGTATGCACGGACACACATGGACACACACAAACACACATGCGCAGAGACACATATGGACACACACGAACACACATGCACATGCAGACACACACGGACACACACACACATCTCTGCTAATTTACGTCATGGTCTTCCATCTCAGTTCTTCCCCAGGAACACAATGTGGGGTTCCCAAGAAGGAAGGAGTTGAACTAGGAAATTTGTCAAGACCTACACAAAGCTGGGGTTGGGGGACAGGCAGGCAAGGTGACAGCTGCGCTGCAGGACCCTCCACGCTTTCCCTATGGAGAGGCTATGGGAAGCCAGGCACTTTTGGTTTCTGGGCTGAAAATAGAACCTTTTGGGAAGACTGGAACCACACAGGAGGAAAAGAGCAAGAGGTGCACCTCTCTCCACACACGGGCGCCGAAGGGAGCCCAGAGTGGCCCCCACGTCCAGGGGCCACGGGAAGGAGAGGCAGCCGCTGAGTCTCTGAGCTGGGTGTGCAGGTGAAAGGCAGGCCCTTGTGTTGGGCACTGGGGGCTCATTGAGGCAGGTACTCAGCCGGGAAGGCTTGCTTCAGGGTGAACATGAGAAAGACAATCTCCTCGTAATCATTGGCTTCATACAGACACCCAAACAAGGGGGACCCATCGGGGCCGGTGCCCATGCTCTGGAGGTCTGAGTAGGCACAGCTGCCCTTGGCCAGCAGTACCGGCTCCGACCAGGCCTCAGGGGCTGGAGGTCGTGGGTTGAGGTAGGCGCCCAGGTCGGCCCTCTGCCAGGAGTGTGTGGGGTGAGTGTAGAGCAGCCACTGGGCTGGGGAGCCAGGCCCCGAGCGGGGGCTGGGGAAGCTGATGACACTCCCCTGGCAGCCCTGGGGCGGCGGCTCCACCAGCTTCTTCACCAGCTGAGACTCCTGAAAATCAAGCCCGTCATTGTTGCTCTGGGCCTGGACCCTGGCTCGGAGGTGGCTTCTCGCGTTGAGGGTCACCACCCTCTGCTCCCCAGCCTCGACTTTGGCCACCTGGCACTCCAGGGTGTCCTGGGCCACAAAGTGCCCTCGCGCCCACGTGCGCCCATGGTCATGGCTGAGGAAGCAGAAGGCAGAGGGGCTCGGCCTTTGGATGGGGTGAAGGTTCCGGTAGGCATAGGCAGGCACCACCAGGCTCTGGGCCCTGTTGTGAAGCTGCAAACAATGCCCCGGGCCCACCGCAAAGGTGGACCACTCCCGGTAGGCTGGGCCGATGGCCTCATCAGTGAGGTCTCTGGGGGAGCTCCAGGTCCTCCCGTGGTCAGTGCTGGTGACTTGGCACAGCCGCGTCACATTGGCCCTGGTCTGCAGCTGCTGTTGCTCCGTGACTTGCCCAGGGATGGCAATGAAGAAGAGGAAGAGGGTCCCCGTCTGCGCGTCATACAAGGGGCATGGGTTCATGGACCGGTGGCCATCCAGCCGGGCCTGGGCCACCACCTCCTGAGCTTGCCACTGAGTAGGGAGAGAGAAAGAAGAAGGCAGCCTTGAAACAGCTGGGGATGGTGCCAGGAGCTGCACGCGTGGGAGGGGTGGGCACGGGCGTGTCTCCCAGGTTAGAGTCAAAAGTCATCGAGGAGAACTCTTCACCCAGCACTCATATCCTCCTTGCAACTTTCCCCAGAGCTGCGGGGCCCGGGGCACCACCTCACCCCTCCAAGGCAGCCACACTCGGCTGAGTGATTCTGTTCCTTCCATTGCCATCAATATGCATTTACAGAACACCCACCTGCCAGACCACAAGATATGAAGATGACTCGTGCATGAGCCATTCCCAACTTCATCCTGGTTCCTTCACTTCCCACCCCAGTCCAGCTCGCCGTCCTTGAATAGCAAAGCCCTGGCGGGAGGTGCAACAACCTAACCAGTACAAGACAGAATGTGACAGTCACCTCTCACCTTCTACACTCCATATCCTACTCATTTAGCCAAGGAGGAGTCACACAGAGCTTCCAGAATCCCCAAGTCTATGTCACATGTACTGTCTGTCCCCATTTATTAACAGCTACCCCCATTGAGCAATTCTAAGCACAGACACAGCACCAAAAGTCTAACATCCACGGTCTCATCTAATGCCTCAATCCCTGGGGAACAGGTGTTAATAGCTCCATTATTACAGTGAGCAAGAGACTGTGACAGGGAGGAGGAGTTGCCTAGGCCACACCTCTGGTCAGTGGCAGAACCAGGACTTGAACCCAGGTCCACCTGCTTCAAATCCCATGCTTTGAACAGCTATGTAGTAATGACCACAAAGGAATGATAATATTAAACTCTTCAAATATGATCAGCCAGCCTTGGGTGCTATTGTCAGGATTAATTATTTAATCTATAAGATAGAACTTCAGGATACAAGCCATCACCCCACCCCAGGTCCCCAAGTTAATTTTACTCAAAGGACACAACCCTCCACTATGCAACACTGAACTATTCCTCCCTCAGGTCATCAGGGATGCTGGGCACCTCATTCAGTCATTCAGGAAAACAGATGGAGGCCAACTGGACTAATTCACGGTGAATCCAGAGGTCCAGGTGACCAATGGGGGCACTTTCTCTGCTCTATCTGTCCTCCGTACCACAGCCATTGAGGGATAAAGTTGTCCCTTTATTTCTTGAGATCCAGGCCCGGCCCCTGATCACAGCAGCAAAGGGTGTGGCAGAGCCCTGGGGAGCCAGTGCAGACACCTCCTGCCTCACCTGAACCTGGCGAGTGGGCGCATCGTAGCCTCCTCTGCGCAGGACAATCAGCTCCGCGTGCTCATCCTTCTTGCTTGCCCGCTGTTCTGCAAAGGCCAGCAGGGTCTGCTGCCCAGGCAGGTAGAGCAGGGCAGGGATTCTGTAGGCTTGGGCTCCCGACTGAAACACGCTGTCCTTCTGCAGGACAGGGAGGGACGCCATGGGGCTGGGGGTGGACAGGAAGAGAAGATGTGTCACCTGCAGCCACATCTGAGATGGGCCGAGTCATTCAACAAGACAGGCGGTGCTCACCCCCTGGCTAAGTGGACCAAAGTCGGGGCGGCCTGTCCTCCTCCCGCGTGGGGTTCATTCTCCTTTCCTACACCTCAAGACCCTGCTTCTTAATTCTGCCTTTGCTTCGGTGGATATCTGGAGGGGGTATTGCAAAAGCGTGTTTCGGATTCGATGTTTACTCTAAGTCAACAATGCTCCTTGCAACAGATTTTCGATAACCTCCAGCTGCTTTTGCCAAACCCAGACCATCAATCCAGGGGCAAACCTTGGGAGGACAGCAGTGCCGGCCGGGTGGCATTCGGCAGCTGCCCAAATGCCGGAAAGTGACACATGGGAGCTTTTCAGAACTCCAGAGCCCTAGAAAGTTGTTTCAAAAGAAAGGAAAAAGAAAAAGCATGGCTTCTAAGGCTCTGCTCCCCAGGCTGCCTGAGGCTGAGGCCCGGCTTCCCCCGCTGCGTGGGCTCCCCCTGAGGCAGCGAGGGGGCGGCGAGGCAATGGGAAAGGAAGAGACAGCGGCTCCTGACAGCTAACCCAGGCTGGGGGTGTGGGGTGCTCCAGAGGTCTAAGAAAATAACAATTAAAAATAAGTCTTCTGCTAAAAAGGGTAGGGAGGGGACAAAGGTAACTTGGGGACAGTGGGTGACAGTGGTTTTCGGGCTGAGCTGCCTAGGTCCCTTTAGGAGGATGCATCCCCCAGGTGTTGGCTGCAGGGCCCTGGCCTGGGGAGGACAGGCCAGTTGTTCCTAGATGAAGAATCTGCCCCAGGTCATACCCAAGAAGGGCTGCGTGATGATTGGTCCACCCAGAGCCTAAAGACCCTCTTCCTGACCTCCTAACCAGGAACAGTGCCGCTCCGGAGCTCCCTTGGGGCGGCTGGGCCTTCCCTGAGACTGCGTTGCAGCCGCCTCTTTCTCTGCTGCTCCTCCCCTTCTCCCGGAGGCTCCTTGCCTGCCGTGGGTCTCCATGTCAGAGCCAGCGTCCTGGGTACCCTGTCTGAGACACAGCCTTTGCAGAGGGCAAGTGGGCAAGAGGCCAGCAAGAGGGGCAAGGTTTGCCTTTGTGCACCCTCTCGTACTGCTCTCATTTTTCTACCACATGCGTGCGTTATCTATTTAAAACTTAGCTTCTCTGAGAAATAATTGTAATCTATCGGTCTTTCATTCAACCACAGTGAACATTAATATTAGGACGATGCGAGAAAATAAAACTTAGAAGGGCAAAAGCTGCACAAGGAAAAAATGTGCTATTCCCTAAACTTGGGTGGGAGATTCATGGCTTGGTGATAAAAATCTAGACCTGCAAATTATAATCCAAGAAAACAGGCCTTGACGGACATCGGGAGGCCTATGCTGAAACGTTGTTAGAAAATGTCAGCGGGAAAGAATCAAATATGATAACAAGTAAAAATGAAAATGGAGAACTAAGCAGTTTCACAGTGTTCTCTCGAAAATTGATCAAGGATTTATTTAAGCTCCATAGAGTGGGCTCTGGAAAGTGTGTCCTTGATGGAAATTCAGCAGAGTTGGTATAATTCAGTTTAAAATGTCCTCAGGGCCAAAATTTCTGTACAGATTACAATGGCTGGCCTTCTCTATACAATGTGGGAGGAAAGGAGGGAAGGTTAGCTGAGAAAATCTTTTTTTTTTGAGATGGAGTTTAGCTCTTGTTGCCCAGGCTGGAGTGCAATGACGCGATCTTGGCTCACCACAACCTCCGCCTCCCAGGTTCAAGTGCTTCTCCTGCTTCAGCCTCCCGATTACAGGCATGCACCACCACGCCCGGCTAATTTTGTGTTTTTAGTAGAGACGCGGTTTCTCCATGTTAGTCAGGCAGGTCTCGAACTCCTGACCTCCGGTGATCCGCCCGCCTCAGCCTCCCAAAGTGCTGGGATTACAGGCATAAGCCACCATGCCCGGCCAGCTGAGGAAATCTATAAAGACATTCTAGAGGGAAAACAAGACAGAGACGTCTTTGGGAGGAATCACAAGGGCAAGACACACACCGGGCCTTTGGGGTCGAGTAGGGGTCCAGCCTAAGGCCTGGGAAAGGGGCTGGTGGGCTCCATGAGGTGAGCGTGACCAGAACTGGTGGCTCATGCCTTAGAGAGAAGATGGGGCAAGGGAGAGAACAGGGGCTTCAGGCTAGAACTAGGGAGCGAAGCCACTGGCTGGCCCACCCTCAAGAAGAGAACCACACCCAGTGCTTAAAATTGAGATATGTGGCCAGGCACAGTGGCTCAAGCCTGTAATCCCAGCACTTTGAGAGGCAGAGGCAGGTGGATTGCTCGAGTCCAGAAGTTCCAGACCAGCCTGGGAAACATGGCAAAACCCCATCTCTACAAAAAATACAAACTTTAGCCAGTCATGGTGACACATGTCTGTAGTTCCAGCTACTCGGGAGGCTGAGGTGGAAGGATTGCTTGAGCCCAAGAGGTGGAGGTTGCAGTCAGCTGAGATAGCGCAACTGCACTCCAGCCTGGGCAACAGAGTGAGACCCTATCTCAAAACAAAAAATAAAATAAAATAGAGATATAATTCACATACTATAAAATGTACCTTTTAGAAGTGTATGATTCAGGCTGGGTGCAGTGGCTCACGCCTGTAATCCCAGCACTTTGGGAGGCCGAGGCGGGTGGATCACCTAAGGTCAGGAGTTTGAGAAATGTATGATTCAGTGGTTTTTTAGTATTTTCATAAAGTTATACAGCCATCACCACTATCCAATTCCAGAATATTTTCACCACCCCAAAAGAAATCCCATACCTGTGAGCAGTCACTCCCCTGTCAATGAAAACAGTCAACTCTGTAAAATATTTGAAGAGATTTATACTGTACTATACTATTTATACTATTTGGCTATAAAAGAGATTTATAGCCAAATATGAGTAACCAATGGCTCTTGACACAGCCCCAGGAGATCCTATGTGCCCAATGTGGTCAGAGTACTGCTTGGTTTTATACATTTTAGGGAGACTTAAGACATAAATCAATACATGTAGGATGTACATTGGTTCCATCTGGAAAGGCGGGACAACTTGAGGTGGGGGTAGGGAAGGCAGTTTCCAGATCATAGGTAGATTCCGAAAATTTTCTAATTGGCAGTTGGTCAAAAGAGTTTATCTAAAGACCTGGAATCAGTAGAAGGGAATGTCTGGGTTAAGATGAGCGGTTGTGGAGACCAAGGTCTCATCACGCAGAGGAGGCCTCCAGGTGTTAGGCTTCAGAGCTCTTCACAGAACGAAAAAGATGCCAGGGTCTTAGTTAATTCTCTCCTGGATCAGGAAAAGGCCTGGAAAGGGAAGGGGATTCTCTACAGAACCCAGGGGATTCTCCACAGAACGCAGATGTTTCCTCACAAGAGACAGCTTTGCAGGGCCATTTCAAAATATGTCGAGGAAATACATTTGGGGGGTAAAATACCTTAATTTCATTCAGGACCTACTATCTGTCCTGTGATGCTATTCTAGAGTTAGTTTGGAATTTGGTGTCTTATTGCTACAAAAAATCTGTTTCATCAGCCTTAAGATCTGTTTTAGCCAGGTGCAATGGCTCACGCCTGTAATCCCAACACTTCGGGAGGCTGAGGCAGGTGGATCATCTGAGGTCACGGAGTTTGAGACCAGCCTGGACAACACGAAGAATCCCTGTCTCTACTAAAAATACAAAAATTAGCCAGGTGTGGTGGCATGCGCCTGTAATCCCAGCTACTTGGGAGGCTGAGGCAGGAGAATTGCTTGAACCTGGGAGGCGGAGGTTGCAGTGAGCACTCCAGCCTGGGTGATAGAGTGAGACTCCGCCTCAAAAAAATAAAAACAAAAAGATTTGTTTTAATGTTAATGCTGGTCAGCTGTATCTGAATTCCAAAAGGAGGAAGGTGGGAGACATGTCTGACCTCTGACCCTCACTTCCCATCATGGTCTGAACTAGTTTTGCAGGTTAACTTGGGAATGCCCTTAGCTGAGGAAGGGTCCATTCAGTTCATTGGGAGGACTTAGCATTTTACTTCTGATTTACACTCCATTACCCAGTCCCCTCAGCCCCTGGCAACCACTCATCTATGTCCTGTCTCTCTGGATTTGCCTGTTCTGGACATTTCATGTAAATGCAGTCATATGCCATGTGGCCCATGCGACTGGCATTTCCACCAAGCACCATGTTTCCAAGGTTTGTCCAGGTTGTAGCATGTGTCAGTACCTCATTCCTTTTCATGGCTCAGTAATATTTTATTGTATGGCTACACCACAGCTATGGTTTGAATGCTTGTATCCTCTTCAAAATTCATGTCAAAACTTAATCCCCAATGCAATAGTATTAAGAGGTGGGACCAGGCCATGAGGATGGAAGAGACTAGAACCTTTATGAAAGAGCTTAGGGGAGTGGTTTGTCCCCCTCCACCAAGTGAGGACACAGTGTTCGTCCCGTCCAGGGGATGCAGCAACAAGGCACTGTTAGATATGAGTTCTAAATTTCTTTTCAAAGAATTAATATGTCAGTATGTTAAATTCTTTGCCTTCTACTTTTAAACTTAACTTCCTCATAAAGCAACATTTTTCGATTACCTGCTCCACTCTGACTCGTTCCAATTACCTGCTACCTGCTCTTCCCTGATTCCCACCTAAAGCACTTATCCCATCATTCCCTTTAAACCGGCCAATTGAAATTAGTTTAGCCTGTGTGGTCTAACCCTAGCCAATAGGGGAATGATGCAGCAGTAGGGGCCACGTGAGTCAGGGATAAGAACCCATTCCTCTCCCTTGTCCAAGTGTGTGCTCACCATTGCGCCATCTGTAAGGGCACACCCTTCTATAGAAGTAACTTGCCTTGCTGAGAATTGAAAAGAAAATTTTATATTCGAGTGCTATTCCTTTTGTGGCACCAAAACTTTATATATAACAGCACCATCTTGGAAGCAGAGACCGAGCCTTCACCAGACGTTGAAACTACTGGTGTCTTGATCTTGGACTTTCCAGCTCCAGAGAAATAAATTTCTATTATTTATAAATTACTCAGTCTGTGGTATTTTGTTATAGCAATACAAATAGACTAAGTCACTTTTTTTTTTTTTTTTTTTTTTTTGAGACAAAGTCTTGCTCTGTCTCCCAGGCTGGAGTGAAATGGTGTGATCTTGGCTCACTGCAACCTCCACCTCCCGGGTTCAAGTGATTCTCCTGCCTCAGCCTCCTGAGTAGCTGGGATTACAGGTGCACACCACCATGCCCAGCTAATAAATCATATTTTATTTATGAATTCATCGACGGATGGGCATTTGGGCTGTTTCTGGTGTTTGGGCTGTTTTGCCTAATGCTGTTATGAACACTAGTGTGCAAGTTTTTGTGCAGACGTATGCCTCCAGTTTTCTAGGGCATCTGCCTAGGAGCAGAATTGCTGGGTCATACAGTCATTTTGTATTTAACTTTTTGAGGATCTGCCCAGTTATCTTCCACAGCAGCTATACCACTCCACATTTTCACAGGAAATGTGCGAGGGTTCCAATTGCTCCACATCCTCATCAACGCTTGTTATTATGTCCTTTTAGTTATTTTGATTCCAGCCTTCCTAGTGGGTGTGAAGTGGCATCTCACTGTGGCTTTTGATTTGCATTTCCCGGATGACTAAGGAGGCTAAGCATCTTTGCATGTGCTTCTTGGCCATAGGAGTTGGATTTTAGCCTGGAGGCAATGGGAAGATTTCAAACATTTTTAGACAAGGGAGTGACCCAACCTGATTTATTTTTAGTAAGTGCCCCTTTTAGTTTCAGGGGGAATAGCACGGAAGGTGAGCATGTTGCAGTTTTCCAGTGAGATCAAACAAAAGCCTGGATGAAGCAGAGACAGTGGTGACTGGGAGGGGCCTGGCTCTTAGAGAGCAGAGGAATCAACATGATCGGGAAAGTAAACCGGGGGAGGCGTTGGGAACACGTGAGGTTAAAGTATTCGGAACTGATTTCCATAGTGTCTGTGACTGTGTTCCAGATTCCTCCCTTAGATTCTAATCTCCTTGTTTTTTGAGACGGAGTTTTGCTCTTGTTGCCCAGGCTGGAGTGCAGTGGCACGATCTTGGCTCACTGCAACATCTGCCTCCAGGGTTCAAGCCATCCTCCTGCCTCAGCCTCCCAAGTAGCTGGGATTACAGGCACCCGCCACCATGCTCAGCTAAATTTTTTGTATTTTTAGTAGAGACAGGGTTTCACTGTGTTGGCCAGGCTGGTCTCAAACTCCTGACCTCAGGTGATCTGTCAACTTGGCCTCCCAAAGTGCTGGGATTACAGGCGTGAGCCCCCACACCCAGCCTAGATTCTAATCTCTTTGAGGGTGGGGACAAAGTTATTATTTCTTGCAGCAAGTGTTTACTGTGTTCCTACCATGTTCCCAGCATGGATCTAGGAACTTGGGTTACATCATCAATAAACCAGACCAAGATCCTTGCTCTCGTGGAATTTGCATTCTTCGGGGGATGGAAGGGTTACAATTGTTGCCAAACACCTAGCTAGGGCTTGCTAGGACCAGAACCTGTACAGGCACTTTACAGGGATCACCTCATTTGCCCTCACTAACCCCGGACTCTGTGAGACCTGGGAGGTGTGGAGTGATGCTCCTTATGGAAGAGATGACAGTGTGGAGGCAGAAAGCTGTGGACTCCTCCTCACCCCAACCCTTTGCAATCTGCTGGTCTTTCAAGTGTTTGTCTTGTGTGTATGTCGAGACAAAGCCAGGCACTGGAGGCCGGGGAGGAAAAACAGGACCCCAGGGTGAGCTTAAGGGCTCTTATCTCTCATCCTCAGCAATGCCTCAGCCCTGGCCCCAACTCACACCCACCCACATCAATCCCCAAGTGTCCTCATAAGAATAATACCAGGCTGGGCGCAGCGGCTCACACCTGTAATCCCAGCACTTTGGGAGGCCGAGGCTGGCAGGTCACCCGAGGTCAGAAGTTTGAGACCAGCCTGGCCAACATGGTGAAACCTCGTCTGTATTAAAAATACGGAAATGAGCTGGGCATGGTGGCAGGCACCTGTAATTCCAGCTGCTCAGGAGGCTGAGGCAGGAGAATCACTTGAACCCAGGAGACAGAGGTTGCAGTGAGCCAAGATCGTGCCACTGCACTCCAGCCTGGGTGACAGAGCAAGACTCCGCCTCGAATAATAATAATACCAAACACTTATACGGCCTTACAAAGTGCTGGACGCTCTTTCGGTGCTCTCCAATATTGTCTTAAAATGTTTGTAAATCGTATTTACAAATTTTATTATTGACAATGCAATTTACAAATATTGATTCATCTAACCCTTGCAACACCCTACCAAGTAGCTGCTGTAATTATTCCATTGTACGGATGAGGAAACCGAGCTCTCCTAACCCTCAAGTGGCAGAGCTGGGACTAAAGACGCTTCTAAGCCCACGCAGCACTCCCTCCGAGAGAAGTCCTGAAAATGCCTGCACCTCTTTAAATTCCATGCCAGGCTTCAGCACATCTTATAAACAGCTGGCTCACCTTGACCCAGCCCCCTGGCTTCAAACATTGGCAGCTGCTCTAGGCTGATGTAGTGGGAAGAGAATTGAATTAGGAATCCAAAAATTTGGATTCTGGTCCTACGTCCACTCCTAATAATTTGTGCACCTTTGGCAAGAATCTACCTTCCTGGGTTCAGCTGTCCCATCTGGTGGGAAGGGAGCTATGTGAGGTGCCCACCCAGGCCCCTTCCATTTCTAGGGGCTGAACCTAGATGAGGATCAAGGGAGTGTGGGTGGGTAAGGAGCTGGAACCTGAATCCCCCTGGGTGGGGTGGGCAAGGGTCTCAGCAAAACCCAGCCTCACACTCGAGTAGCCAGACAATGTCAGCGGTGACACTATCAGGTTGAATTCTGAGAAACTGCCATTTTGTAGGTTAAAATAGCCAAACAGGAGCAATTTCATAGGGCCCCACTAAGGCTACCAGTGGCTGGTGCTGCTCTGGCCTTGCCGGTACCAAACCCAGAGCCAAGCATCTCGCATGTGAAATCTCACTTCTCCCACGCAGCCCCTCAGGCTGGCCTTTACATCCTATCACAGATGTGGGGAAACAGAGAAGTGGGTCAGAGAGGCTTCCCCAGGAGCACACAACCAGTTGGTGGTGGAGATGAGTGGTTCTGAGCCTGGATCTGCCAGATTCCAGGACCCGACCACTGGGATTTCCTGCCACAAGCCCCACAGCTGGGATTCTGATGTCTGAACGTTCTGTGAAGTCCCTGACAAAAGACAACATCGGGGGACCCCTGTCTGCCTTCTCTCCGTGTCTTGTTGGGAGCACAACCTCGTGAGCACTTTGCAAAGCCTGGAGCCTCCCTGCCGGCATTCACCTTGCCCGTTTCGGGGAGATGCTTGGCATTTCACAGATCTGTATGGAGCACCTGCCAGTGCGGGAAACAGATAAACAGAGAAGCCCTGGTCCCTGCCTCCGGGATTCCACAACAACCAAAGGGAGTGAACAGTTGTCAGGAGTGGGGAATTGGTGCCCCGGGCAGCTTTTCCCAGAGGAAACGCCTTTGTTCTTGGCTGAGTTTGGGGTGGGACTTCACCTGCTGGCTCCCACATCAGAATAATGCCGTCTCTCCCAACAGCAGGCAGCTCTGCCTCCAGTCAGCTCACCGCACTGGCAGAGCAACCCTGGAGGTAGCAAGCCCCACGCATGGTCAGCCTCTTTCCCCAAGAAAAACCCATTTCCAGTGGGTTCCACAAGTCCGCTTGGCCCCGTGTTTTGCTGGAGTTCCCAGGCCAAACTGAGAACTGCGGTGTTGACTCCACACTGGTCCAGGACTGTGGGGCCTCCTCTTGGGAGTTCAAACCAGCAGTGACTTTAGGGCAGAATCGGGGAGTGTCCCTGAGCCGGCTGAACTGAGCCTTCTGCGCACGGTCCCATCCAGCGTGACCGCTGGACATCCCAAGAACCAAGCGGGGTGCAATCCCAGTGGGTGTGGAGGGGCCGCGACTGTCATGCTCTTTAAAATGGGCCTTGTCAAGGCGTTTCCAAGCATCGCACCCGCTTCAGAATTATCCAGCAGGAACAACAGCTCTTGTTTATATCAACAAAGGAAAGTGTAAGTCAATTTAGAGATAAGCCGTACCTCCAGGAGTGTCTCAAGCCAGATCGGGATCAGGGCCCAGTTGTGAAGTTGGGGTGTCCGTCCAGCAGTGGTGGGAGCCCGGCTTCTAGAAGTGCCGTGGCTCCTGCATTCTCCTGGACTCTCCTCAAGTCTCAGGGCCTCCTCTATCAGGTCCATGACCTATATACACCTAAGGGAGTCCCCAACATCTGCCTCCCACTCATCTGGCCAAGCACGTTCCAGGAACGATGGCAGCATGTAGGCCCAGCCCTGGCCCAATTAGGATGCGAAGGCTCCTTAGTCAGGAGGAAGTCTGTCCAGCGCTCCACACAGGCAGGCCTGAATCAGAAGATGAGCCATGAGCCGTTTCAGTCAAGGTCGCTCTTCAAGTGGATGCACTGAGCAAAACGTGTGCTCAGCAGGATGGACTTCCCAGGGCCCGGGAGAGTCTGGAAAGCTCAGGGGTGGGGAGCCAGGCAGGAGTTGGCTGCTCTTCTGGTTCGGCCACATACTACACGGGTGAGTGGGGCCATCTTTTTGGCCTTTTGGAATCTCAGTTTCCTCCTCTGAAAAATGAAGGTAAAATGTCATAAGAGGGCCTGGCACAGTGGCTCACGCCTGTAATCCCAGCACTTTGGGAGGCAGAGGCAGGCAGATCATAAGGTCAGTTCGAGACCAGCCTGGCCAATATGGTGAAACCCCATCTCTACTAAAAATATATAAAGTTAGCCCAGTGTAGTGGCAGGCGCCTGCAGTCCCAGCTACTAGGGTGGCTGAAGCAGGAGAATCGCTTGAACCCCGGAGACGGAGGTTGCAGTGAGCTGAGATCGCACCACTGCACTCCAGCCTGGGCGACAGAGCGAGATTCCATCTCAAAAAAAAAAAAAAAAAAAAATCATAATGGACCCTAAGTTGCGTGAGAGCAGAGATTCTGAATGCTTTTTTTGCTACTGCAACTCAGTATCTCGAACAGTTTCTGATACATCACTGTGGCCCAATAAGCACTCATTAGTGAAAGGATGAATGTTACCTTTCCAGGCAGGGCAGATGTGAATCTCTCTACCCAGCGTCTCACCCATGGTAGGGACCCATCAGATTTAGCACCTGGCAGCGAATCCTTTTCTTCTCTATGCACCACAACCATGCCCAAGGCTCCCTGGGCCATGAGCTTATCCCCAGAAGGACGAGTCATTTGCTGGCATGCAGCCAGAAGATATAAACCACCTCACTGCAGGTCACCACCAGGCAGCGTGGGTGAGGCTGCAGAAGCTGGAAAGATTGAAAGGCAGTCACATTTAGCTCAGGGTAGGCTTTTTGTCTTAGTCTTGAGCCAGGGATGTGGGAGGCCCTGTCCTTTGTTCCCCTCCCCTCCACTGGACGAAGTCCTTTCACGGGGTCTGTGGTTGGCTGCTCAGCTCCCAATGGTTCCCATGGCTCAGAGCCAACTGCGTCCATGACACCTCGGCCCCTCTTTTCCTGGAAGGTCAGCTCTCCCTGACTGCCCCCAGGTCGGAGGGACCTCCTGGATGGCTCCTGGGTCCTCTTGCTCCTGTTCTGATCTACCCTTTCCCCAGTTCTGAGACAGATGGTCATGTAAGTCTGACCTTGGAATTCTCAAAAGTCCCTCCCAAAGGCCAGCCCATATCGGGGGTCCTCAGCAAACCCAGACTGCCCAGCCAGACTCATACCCCACAGGAGGTCAGGGAATCACCTTAACGTTGATGCCTTTAGATACAGCCACAGAAGAGGTATTCTAAAGATGAGTGAAGTGTAAGGGATTAGGCGGGCGTGGTGGCTCACACCTGTAATCCCAGAACTTTGGGAGGCCAAGGTGGGTGGATCACTTGAGATCAGGAGTTGGAGACCAGCCTGGCCAACATGATGAAACCCCACCTCTACTAAAAACACAAATATTAGCCAGGTGTGGCAGCACACACCTGTAGTCCCAGCTACTCAGGAGGCTGAGGCATGATAATCACTTGAACCCAGGAGGCAGAGGTTGCAATGAGTGGAGATCGTGCCACTGCTCTCAGCCTGGGCGACAGGGTGAGACCCTGTCTCAAAAATCAAAAATAAGAAATAAATAAATAAATAAATAAATGTCATTATTTTAAAAATACTGGTGAGTAATATAATGAAAGCCTTTAAAATGTGGTTTAAGGGAGCCCATTAACTCTAACCTGGCCCAGTCACTTAGTAGGAACACATGATTCCAAAAGGACCTGAAAAGCTTGTACAAAGAAGCTTGATTCGGCATGCAAATTTAATGCATATTTGACTCCCAGGGATCAACTGATTGAGTGTTCAAGCATATTCACTGAACACACCCTGTGTAGCCAGCACCATGATGACTGGGGAGGAGCAGAAGAGAAAGATCCTGGGCCAAGTCCCAGAGCTCCAAGTGCTTAGTATTTACGTGGCAGGAAAGACCAACACGCAAGAAACAGAGGCCAGTGAGGACAGGTTTGGGGTGGACTGTGACAGTGACAGTGGGAAGTGATGAGAACAGGTGCAGTCAGGAAGACTTCCTGGAGGAAGAGGTAAGGCCTGGGCTAGACCAGGAAGAAAAGTAAAATGTAAGAAGCAGAGGAGAACATTTCAGTGGAGAGCACAAGACCCAGCACACAGTGGGTGCTCCGCTGGGTTGTGAGGAAGGGAGGGGAGAGGTGTGGAGGAAAATCCCTGTGGTCAGGGGACAGTGCTTGGCTTGCCAGGATCCTCATTACTTTAATCTGTTTTCTTTTTATGGCTTTTATGATTTTTTCTTTCTTCTGGATGTTCTGCAGTTCCATTATGGGCTGTTCAGGTGTGAATTCACTTTCATTCACCCAGCCTAGGACTCAGCGCGGTTTTTCAACCCAGAATTCAGGTCTTTCTCCAAACCTTGAAAAATCCTCAGTCTTTTTTCTTTGAAAGTAACCTCTCCTCCTTGAGTTTTTAAAATTTATTCTGTAGATTTTGTTTTTGCTTCTTTCATATTTTCCATCTCTTTACCTGCTGGTGCTTCATTCTGGGTGATTTTTCTCAGATATCTCTTCCAAATCACTAAATCTCACTAAATCTTTATTATTATTATTATTATACTTTAAGTTCTAGGGTACATGTGCACAACGTGCAGGTTTGTTACATATGTATACATGTGCCATGTTGGTGTGCTGCACCCATTAACTCGTCATTTACATTAAGTAAATCTCCTAATGCTATCACTCCCCCCTCCCCCCACCCCACGACAGGCCCTGGTGTGTGATGTTCCCCTTCCTGTGTCCAAGTGTTCTCATTGTTCAATTCCCACCTATGAGTGAGAACATGCAGTGTTCGGTTTTTTGCCCTTGCGATAGTTTGCTGAGAATGATGGTTTCCAGCTTCATCCATGTCCCTACAAAGGACATGAACTCATCATTTTTTACGGCTGCATAGTATTCCATGGTGTATATGCGCCACATTTTCTTAATCCAGTCTATCATTGATGGACATCTGGGTTGGTTCCAAGTCTTTGCTACTGTGAATAGTGCCACAATAAACATACGTGTGCATGATGGGACGTATCTCAAAATAATAAGAGCTATTTATGACCAACCCACTTCCAATATCATACTGAATGGGCAAAAACTGGAAGCATTCCCTTTAAATCTCACGAAATCTAAAGTCGTCTCTATTTAAGATTTTATACATATATTTGAGACAGAGTCTCACTCTGTCACCCAGGCTGGAGTGCCGTGGCACAATCTTGGCTCACTGCAACCTCCGCCTCCTGGATTCAAGCGATTCTCCTGTCTCAGCCTCCCTCCCAAGTAGCTGGGATTACAGGCACCCGCCACCACGCCCAGCTAATTTTTTTATATTTTTAGTAGAGACAGGGTTTCACCATGTTGGCCAGGCTGGTTTTGAACTCCTGACCTCAAGTGATCTGCCTGCCTTGGCCTCCAAAACTGCTAGGATTACAGGCGTGAGCCACTGTGCCCAGCCTACATCAATATTTTTTATTTCTACAACTTCTACCTTAAAAAATAATAATTTTCTTTTCTTATTTGATAGATTGTATTCCTTTATCTCATTAAGCATTTTAAGTGTATTTATTTCTAACAGTTTTACATACACTAATTTATTTAATTCTAACAGCAACTCTATGAAACAGGTGCTGTTTATCACCCCAATTTTGCAAAGCAGAAAATGAAGCAAAACGTGATTATGTAACTATCCCAAGGTCACACAATTAGTGATTTTTTAATTGGGATTTAAAAGCAGAAACAAAGGCATTTGAGCTGTTATGGGCTAAATTGTGTAATCTCAAAATTCATATGTTGAAATCTTCACCCCCAGTACTTCAGAATGTGACTATATTTGAAGATAGAGCCTTTATTTATTTATTTATTTATTTATTTATTTATTTAGAGATGGAGTCTCGCTCTGGCTCTGTTGCGTAGGCTGGAGTGCAATGACACAATCTTGGCTCACTGCAACCTCCACCTCCCGGGTTCAAGCAATTCCCCAGCCTCAGCCTCCTGAGTAGCTGGGATTATAGATGTGTGCCACCGCATCCAGCTAATTTTGTATTTTTAGTAGAGACAGGGTTTCATCATGTTGGTAAGGCTGGTCTCGAACTCCTGACCTCAGGTGATCCACCTGCCTTGGCCTCCCAAAGTTCTGGGATTACAAGCGTGATGCCCTGCACCTGGCCAATGGGGCCTTTAAAGAGGTAATTAAAGTAAAATGCGGTCATATGGGTGGTCCCTAATCCAATAAGATCGGTGTCCTTATAAGAAGAGAAAATTAGGACACAAATGTGTGTGCACACAGAGGAAAGACAGAACACAGAGAGAAAGCCACCATGTGCAAGCCAAGGAGAGAGGTCTCTGAAAAACAAACCTGCTGATACTTTGATCTTGAACTTCCAGTCTCCAGAACTGTGAGAAGTTTCTGTTGCTTAAGCCTCTCAGTCTGTGGTAATTTGTTATAGCAGCCCTAGCAAACTGATACACTTACCTTCTCCACACACAAACATTTCTAACCTTTTCCTCCATCCAAGGTCAAGTACTTATGAATGCCAAGTTTGCTAAAACTTGTTATCATGTGACTGAGGCCAGGAGAGACTTAATTGTTGTACTTTGAAATCCCAAGAAGGTAATTATGTCACACACTCACTTCTGAAATGAAACACAAGTTTTTAAAGTCTTTTTAAATATTATTGTATTGTTTCTATTTTCTCATGTGTCAACTCTCCCATTTTTTGTGGGATGTATTTCTTTATGTTGGACTTTCTCAAATGTTTTATAATTTGTTATTATCATGTTTAATAATTTATATTCTTCATATTGGTCTTCCTTAAGACCAAAATGTTTTATAATTTCTGCCTATGAGCTCATCTTCAATGGGAATTATCCTTTCAGTGTGATGGTGGAATTGTTCCTGCCAGTGCCCCAGATTGTGGAGACCTCCCCCTAGTTGCCTCTGCATAAGTCTTAAGGGGTCACAAATTCTCAAATTTTTTTCTCCGTTTCTATCTTGGGATTTTTGTACATCACGAGTGGCTAAAAGTTAGATCCCATGTGTGGATCCAGCTTGTTCTCCAATTTCTTGTGGGTAATTCTATTTCTATCCATGGCCTGGGACATTTTTTTACTTCTGATCTATAATCAACCTCTTCAAGCTTCCTGCTGTGTTCAAGTTCAGAGGCTTTGATTCTTGTTGCCCCATAACCATTAATTTATAACAAACACTATAAGGAATGTATGCTACAGTCCCTAAAGTACTCAGCTCACCAAGGTAAATATAGAATTATCTCTTCATTTGTGGCACCTGAACATGTACCTTTCTTGTTTTGAATTGAATTGCATATTTACATTACAAAAGATATATATCCAGCATTTCTGTATGTTCCAGAAAATTTATGGGATCTCGGGAAAGCTATTTAACCCCTTTAGATCTGGCTTCCTCATCCTAGACTGTAGGGATGATTAAACGTGTTAATCCTTGTAAAGCACTTAGAACAGTGCCTGGTTCACAAGTACTCAGTGGATGTTTTGATAAGTATTCCTGCTTCTGTTCAGTTCTTTTTCTTAACCAGGCCTGGTCCATCATCTTTATATAGTTAAATTTTACTTTTTCAAATAACCAAAACAGTAACAATTAAAACATTTAGATTCTTCTCCTCTTCCCACCCCTTAAAGCAAACTTAACACGAGAAGGTATTTTATAATAAAAAAAAGTCTTATAATGAATTAAACTTATTATATTAATTATTCATTTCCTAACAACACAAAATTATGAAAATCCCTTTGAAACAATTGGCTTATGACTACTAAGCTCATTGATGATCTATCAAAATTATCACTCAGAAAAGCATCACAAAAGCTTCGGGTCAAGGACACCCCAGGCCCTGAAAGGGATTTCTCAGTACCATCCCAGAATATTTCTATACCACAACAGCCAACAGCCGTTAAAAACAGTGAAGAACTTCAAAGTGTGCTAAATTGGAAAACCACCAAAACAGTAATACAGAACAGAACATACATGTTGAGATCCTGCCTACGTAAAACAAAGGATATAGGTGTGTGTGTGTGTGTGTGTGTGTGTGTGTGTGTGTACGCACACAGAAATGCAAGGGGGAGAGAGAGAAGGAGAGAGAGGAAGGGAGGAAGAGATTATGTATAGATAGAACATTTCTGGAAGAACACTCATAAAACTGTTAACACAGGTTATATAAAATGTTTTTGAGCAAGAAAGTGACAAGATCAGATCTGTGTCAGCAGATTCACATGGATACTGAGTGGGATGGGGTGCTGAGGGCTGGAAGCAATTGGGAGAGACTGAAGCCAAGAGACCCATTTAAAGGACATTGCAATTGTCGGGTAGGAGTTGATGGGAGCCTGTTCAGAAGCAGTGAGATAGAGCAAAGGACAAAAAAGGAAATTAGATTCACTTTAGAAAGCCACCCAATTGTAGCCCCAGGGCCTAGCACAATACCTACTGGTACTAGGTGCTCAATAGGAAAGAAATGGTCTCCTGTGTGAAAAACTTATAATTTTAATTTTCAAAGTCATCCCACTGGGCACCTGAAGATGACAACCCCACTGACCCCTTCACCCTCTTCTCACAAGTTCATTACCTCAGCCCTGGGCCTGGGGAGCTGGGTTGTGGGGATAGGTCCACAGGCAGGTGAGTCCAGGGCTCAGGCCTCTACCTGTGCCCCTTGCTGGCCCTGCCCACCCAGGAGGTCCCTGCTGCACCCCCATGTTCCCACCCAGATCTAATCCTACACACACACACACACACACACACACACACCAGCTACCAATGCTTACATTTAGGAATTGATTAAAATATATATTTTTTAATGAGTGAAACAATGGAAGAGAGTGAAAAGGATGAGGGTCTCATAAGTGTGGCATCTGATGATAGGTTGCAGGAAACAGCCTATGTTCCCAGAAGACAGAGCACTCAGCGGACACCTCTCCAACCTCGGCATGCAGGAAGGCTCTGTTGGGAGGCTTTGGTAGCAAGGGACAGAGAAGGGAAAGAGGGAGTTGATGCACTTATTCTAATATCTCTTGAACCTAATGTGGGATCTGGTTTATAGCGCCCTGCTCAAATGTTTGTTGAATGAATGAAGGAAAGTTTGGATAAATGGGTGGATGGCTGGGTGGATGGCTGGATGGATGTATGGGTAAATGGATGGGTAATTCTATTTCTATCCATGGCCTGGGACATTTTTTTACTTCTGATCTATAATCAACCTCTTCAAGCTTCCTGGATGGATGGATGGATGGGTGGATGACTGGATGGGTGGATGGGTGGATGGATGGGTGGATGGATGAATGGGTGGGTAGATGAGTAGATGGATGGGTAGCTGGATGTGTGGATGAGTGGATGGATGAATGGATGAGTAGGTGGTTGGGTGGATGGATGGGTGGATGGGTGGGTAGATGAGTAGATGGATGGATGGATGATGATGGGTGGATGGATGGATGGGTGGGTGGATGGATGGATTGGTGGGTAGATGGGTGGAGGGATGGATGGATGGATGGTAGATGGATGGGTGGATGGTGGATGGAAGGATGGGTGGGTGGATGGGTGGATGGATGGGTGGATGGATGGATGGATGAATGGATGGGTGGATGTTGGATGGATGGGTGGATGGTGGGTGGATGGATGAATAGATGGATAGAGGGATGGGTGGATAGGTGGATGTATGGGTGGATGGATGGATGGATTGATGGCAGGTGGATGGATGGATGGATTGATGGCAGGTAGATGGATGGATGGGTGGGTGGATGGATGGTGATGGATGATGGATGGATAGATGGATGGGTGGATGGATGGGTGGATGGGTGGATGGGTGGATGGTGGATGGATGGATGGATAGATGGATGGGTGGATGGGTGGGTGGATGGGTGGATGGATGGGTGGATGGATGGATGGATTGATGGCAGGTGGATGGATGGATGGGTGGGTGGATGGATGGTGGATGGATGGATGAGTGGATGGGTGGGTGGATGGATGGATGGATGGATGGGTGGATGGGTGGATGATGGATGGATGGATGGATGGTGGATGGACGGATGGATGGGTGAGAGAATGGATAAGAGACTACTTCAATCTGGCTTTCAGGGACAAAACTGAAACCCATGTTTTGTGGCAATCAGATGGCTGTGGGAACTTTCAAAGATGGCCCTCAGGGACCCCCACCCCTGGTATTGTGCCCTGTGTAATCCCCTACCTTTGAGTGCAGGCTGTGCCCGAAGACTTCCTTCTAACGAGTAGAATATGTCAGAAGTGATGGAATATCACATCCTCGAGTATATTACAAAAGACTGACCTACCTCTTCCCAGACTCTCTCCATAGCCCTCTCTGATGAAACGAGCTGCCAGGGCAGAGAGGCCCACATGGCAAAGGACTGATAGTGGCCACAGCTGACAGCTGAGAGGGGCTGAGGCCTTCATCCTACAGCCCTAAGAAATGGAATCCTGCCAACATCAGCAGCTTGGAAGTGGATCTCCCGTAGTGGAGCCATGAGATGAGACCTCAGCCCCTCCAACACTTGGATGGCAACCTATGAGAAACCCTGAACAGAGAACCCAGCCAAACAGTGCCCAGACTTCTAGCCACAGAAACTGAGATGACAAATGAGTGTTGTTTCAAGCCACACAGTTTGAGTTAATTTGTTACCAGAATAGATAGCTAAAACAAATGCTGATTTGAGTTTTATATAAAGATGGATGTTGTAGCAATTAAACTTGGCAAATGACGGTAGTGGTTTTGATAATAGTTGGCTTGGGTTTGAATCCTGGATCTCCAGCTTACTAGCTGTGGGGCTTTGAGCAAGATGATCCATTTCTTGAGCCTCTGTTTCTGCATCTTTAAAATGGGCATAATTCTCTGGTCATAGTGACAACACAAGGATTACATAGATTATGTAATGTACTTAGCCCAGTGCCTGTCATGTAGTAAGCACTGAATAAAAGAAGCTATTAGCATTAATAATAATAAATAATAATAGAGCAAGATGCCTTACAAAGCAGTGAGTGTTCCATGCCTGGAAGTGATTGAGTTAAGGCCAGATGGCCATGGCAGGAAGCGACTAGAACCCTGGAGGATCCCAAAGCCTTTCCCAAATCTCAGATTTGAGGGCTGTGCATCTGGCCTGGCCAATGCTTGGGGTTGGAGGGCCAGGTATGCCACGGGCCCCTCTTGGTGTGACAATCAGCATTACCTTGCACTGGGCAGGCGGCGGGTATTCCAGCCATGCCCAGCCTTCCCCTCAGATAGCCCTTCCTTCCTGCACCACTTTTGTGTCAGGTGTGTGGCTGCCACCCTGGCTCTCAGCCCATGGGGCCCAGGAAGGTAAACACCCAGCCGGGAAGTGATCGTTATGGGCTCGTGGCCAGCTATGAGCCAAGGCATGTCTAAAGGTCAGGAATGCTTCCCAGTGAGGCTTTTCCAGGAGAGGGCAAAGTTTTTGGCTGTGGGCTCTCCAGGACAGAGTGGAGCGCCTGTGGATTTAGCCGGGAACACACCAGCCTGCTCGCAGGTGCCTGGACAGGACAGGGGACGAGAGAGGAACACTCTCTGAGGAAGCTCAACCCCTATGAACTCCTCGCCGGCAGGTGAGAGAATGGTTTTGGTATTTTTTTTTTTTAATAAAATGAGATAAAGCAAGAGAAGGAAGAGAGGTTACTTCTGGGACAGGTAGGAGGGGAGATCGCCACCCAACCATTCATTGAGGAGGAGCCCCCAAGAGAAACAGCAGCCCTGGAGGGATCCTGTCTGGTCTCGGCTTCAGCACTGCCCCTCCTGGCACTCGGTTTCACCATCTGGGAATCAGAGTAAGGACTCCTTCCAGGCCCTCTTCCATTATGGCTGTGGGGTAAGTGAGATCAAAAACAGGAATGGCTACATAATTGCAGGGCCCTGTGCAATATAAAAATGCAAGGCCCCTTGTTAAAATAGTAAGACTTTCAAAAGGACAACAACACAGCATTAAAGCAAGCCAGGGCACCTTCTAAGAACAGGGCCCTGTGACTGCACAGGCCCCACACCCACGACGCCAGTCCTGATAATAAGTGTATATGTAAACGGAAGTGCCCTGATTCCTGTACGCCATGGCGCAAATCTCAGGGTCGGAAGTGCACTTGGGAAACAGAAGTCATAGCCATGAAGTGACAGCCTACTGTGCTTTAGCTCCCCCAGCACTGCCCGCTCCTGCTCAGGGGCCCCTTTCAGAAAGACAGAAGGCCCTACCCCTCAGAACCTTCCCGATTCGTGCACCTGGCTGGCCTCAAGCCACAGCACGGTGTGACTGAAATGTGTGGGGACACGGTTTTCTTGGATGTGAAAGTGGTAGGTTCTTATTGTCTATCTTGATTTAAAATTTGGGACAGTCACACAGTCTCTGGCTCCGTAGAAGTGGGACTTGTGATTCCTGTGCTTGTGACAGCTGTGCTATGTTCCATTGATTATCAATGTATTTCTGCTTTTTGGGAAAATCCTTAATGCAATAAGGCCACTGGTGGGAATGTTCTGGCTTGGACACTTGCCATGTGTCTTTGTTCTACCTGCCCCTTCTCTCTCTCTCTCTCTCTTTCTCTCTCTCTCTCTCTCTCTTTTTCCATTTAGGCTTCCCCTTTGCCCATGTCTCAGGCTGCCCCTTGGCGCTACTTAGCTTTGGGGAAGTAGAAGCCAGGGTCCCCTTGGGGGTCAAGCTTTCTGGTTCATGAAGGGAGACCACAGACCACCTCCCTCCACCGCACTCTCCTCCTACATCCCTTTCTGGAGCCCAAATTTTCATAGGAACCCCTCCCAGGGAGGGGCTCCCCACAGGAAAGCCAGGGGCTGATACCAATGACAGTGTGAGTAACATTCAACAGCTTTCTGCCCCAGTGGGGCTGGGGACACAGATAAGGCTAGAGATGGGGGAAGATAAATTGCTTTAAGAAGAGCTGATGCATGCCTGTAGTCTCAGCCACTCAGGAGGCAGAGGCAGGAGGGCTGCTTGAGCCCAGAAGTCATGCAGTGAGCTATGATCATGTCACTGCATTCCAACCTGGGCAATCTGGCAAGACTCTGTCTCTGTTCCTTTTTTTTTTTTTTTTTTTTTTTTTTTTTTATTGCTTTAAGAACTTCCCTTGGCCTGTGGGAGACCAGAAGCTTGTACCAGTAACAAAATAGCCCAGATGTTGTGGGGCCACCCAGAGCCTCTCAGAGGAGACCAAATCTAACCACCTAAGCCTGCTGGCTCTACCAGGGGCACAGGAGCCGCTGTTTGTCCCAAGAAGCTGGTGAGCCACCAGCACCAAGTGGGACATCCCGTCTCCCAAGATAACGTCCCTTCCCCATCTGCATGGGCCCATTGCCTCCCTAGTAAGGAGTCAGCTCCGATGCTCTGAAGTCACCCCCCAGCATGACCCCAATGGCAAAAATTCTTTCATTCCTTCATAGGTAATTGCTGTGCACCCTGTATGTGTGAGGCTTTGAAGTGGGGCTGGGGACACAGATGGGACAATGGTGGCCCTCAGACTAGTGGAGATGAAGCGCTGCTGTGTCCCACATCCCCGAGGCCAGGCCAGAAGTCCTGCTCTGTGAAAAGAGCACAACAGCCCTCTCACCCCAACAACGGTAATAGGATCCTGAGGCTGAGAGGCGCCGTGGCCCAGCTGAGCAGGGGGTTCCATCTCTGAGCCTGGATGGGGTGCCTCTTTTCAGACCCCCCTTCTCCCCTCACCTAAGCCCCCTCTGCTACCATGACGGTGTCTTCAGGAGGCTGCTGGGCCTCAGGAAAAATTCCTTCCCTTGGCCTGGGACCACCTCTCCCCACCTTGGGAGAGGTCAGACCAGGGGGTGGAATTCTGCCTCCAGACTGGAGGACCCACCCCAGGAGGCTGAGGCCTTCAGCCTCACTCCTCCTCCCTTTGCTTGGCAGCCATCCTGGAGGCCAGCACCCTGGGAGACCATACAGGGTTTAAGCACTGAGGAGGGGCCATCTGCTGGAGCAGCCGCTGTGGGCTGCTTTTGGGAAACTAGTTCAGGCGGTTGATTAAAGACTTGGGAGCCTGGGTGAGGCCATCTCTCCATCTTTCTGGCCTCAACTCACTTTGCCTGTGGACAAGGAAAAAAAATCACATGTTCAAATGAGGAGGATGGGCACCGTCAAAGGGACGAATGATCAGCAAGGCCTGCATGGAGGATGGGGCCTCTGAGCTGGGCATCATTCAACAATCTTCCATCACTTATTAATGATTTTCCAGGAGTGGGAGAAGAACTGAGGTGTGGTTTGATGTATTATAAAGCAAGACTCTTTACCTTGAAAATAAGGTGGTAATTTTTTTTACACTCACTCGAATTGAATGCTCCAGGTTCTTTAAATAGCATACATTCACAGATAGCACATTCCAGGTGAAGGGACAGCAGGGTTTTAGCAAGAGGGAGGGAGCCCTGCAGGTAAGGGCTGGCCCAGTGGAGGCAGAGACAGGAGAGGCATGAGGTCTGTTTAAAGGATGCCAGCCAGGTGTGCTGGCTCACACCTGTAATCCCAGCACTTTGGGAGGTCGAGGCAGGTGGATTACCTGAGGTCAGGAGTTCAAGACCAGTCTGGTCAATATAGTGAAACCCCATCTCTACTAAAAATACAAAAAATGGCATGGTGGTGGGCCTCTGTAATCCCAGGGCCTCGGGAAGCTGAGGCAGGAGAATCGCTTGAACCCAGGAGGCAGAGGTTGCAGTGAGCCAAGATCACACCATTGCACTACAGTCTAGGAGACAAGAGCAAGACTCTAACTCAAAAAAAAAGAGAGACAGGACAGGTGGAGTGGAGGGAGGGTGGAGGGGATGGCCCAACCCAAGATGCCAGGACCCCAGAGGTCCACAGAGATGAGAGTGGGGATCTGGATGGCCAGCATGTCCCATGGGAAATTCATCCCTCACTCCTGCACCCTGCACCTGCTGGCTGTGTCTTGGTTGCCTTCACTTTCGGCTGGAGCTTCATGCACCAGCGCCATGTTTCCCACAGCTAGAAGCTCTGGCCGCCAATCATCCAGGAGTTTTACTTTTTTTTTTTTTTTCCATAGAGATGGGGTCTCACCATCTTGCCCAGGCTCATCCCAAACCCTTATGCTCCAGCAATCCTCCCACCTCGGCCTCCCAAAGTGCTGGGATTAGAAGGGTGAGCCACTGCACCTGGCCCCAAGTTGCTGGTGAGTTTTAAAATGGATATATGAACCGGGTGCAGCGGTGTGTCCTGTGGTCCCAGCTACTCTGGAAGCTGAGGTGGGAGGATCGCAAATTCAGATCCAGCCTGGGCAAAATAGCAAGACCCCCATCTCCAAAAATAAATAGATCAATCAAAAGGAGATTTTGGCAGCAACATGGATAGAAGTGGAGGCCATTATATCAAATGAGATAAACCAAACATAGAAAGACAAATATCTCATGTTCTCATTCATATGTGGGAGCTAAAACTGTGAAGTGGGTCTCATGATGACAGACAGTAGACTGGTGGTTACTGGAGGCCAGGAAGTGGAGCAGGGATGCAGGGATAAAGGAGTGAAAAAGGATATAAAGATACTTATTATCACTGAACTGCACACTTAAAAAATCATGAAGATGGGCCAGGTGTGGTGGCTCACACCTGTAATCCTAGCATTTTGGGAGGCCAAGGCGGGCAGATCACTTGAGGCCAGGAGTTCAAGACCAGCCTGGCTAACATGGCGAAACCCTGTCTCTATTAAATATATAAAAATTAACTGGGCGTGGTGGCACCTGTATCCCAGCTACTCAGGAGGCTGAGGCAGGAGAATCACTTGAACCGGGGAGGTGGAGGTTGCAGTGAGCCGAGATCAAACCACTGCACTAAGCCTGGGCCACAGAGCAAGACTCCATCACAAAAAAAAAAAAAAAAAAAAAAAGATGCAGATAGTAAAGTTTTTTTTTTTTTTTTTAAAAAGAAATATCTATTGAAAAACTAAAAAGA
The DNA here is from genome assembly GCF_009828535.3 of Hylobates moloch. NCBI lineage: Eukaryota > Metazoa > Chordata > Mammalia > Primates > Hylobatidae > Hylobates > Hylobates moloch. Next base: position 8,745,341 of record NW_026652276.1, read on the forward strand.
AACAGAGGTGCCAATTCACTATTATTTAATGAGTATGTTTCCTATGAGAGACAAATCCTTCAAAATATAGGCTCTGCAGAAGGGTGAGCAACTTGGACAGCAGTGCCCTTCAAGGGACGAGAGAAGCTTGGGAACCACAGGGGCAGTGACAGGGGATATGGAAGGCAAGCTGGGCCTAAGGCCCTTGACCCCCAGGTCCCACCCCAAAGTGGCCAGGATCAGTCCCAAGGTGCTGACTTGGGGAGTGTTGCTCTATCTTATGTACAAGTTAGTGCGACCTGCTTGTATCAGTCTTTCAGGCTACATGACAGTGAACTCTGTGAAGGCCAGATCCCTGGAGAGTACCTCATGCAGCCCATCGACAAGCAATTGCTGGGTGCAATTGCTCTCTGGGCCCAAAGTGAAAAGATGGCAACACTGCCTGCTCCTCTCCCAAGCTCTCCACCATCATTTCAGGCCCCTGAAGCTGCCTCCATACCCTTTACCACAATCCACATAAGCAGATCAAGAAAACTCAATTTCCTTACTCTCAGCTGATACACTCAGTGTTGCTGAGCCAAAATAGATTCCCATTAAATCCCACCAATGGAGTGAAAAATTTCCAAGTATTTGAAGTTTTTAGAACCTCGCATATGGGCTTTATTTTTCAGGATGCTCCCAAGTCATAAATCCACTCATGAGAGTAAGGACAAAGATCAAGGCAGTTTTGCTCTCATCTGAGTGAGAAAAACATTCCTTGGTGGATTCTTGAGCGTTGGAGGAAAGCCTTCCTTTGTGCCAAGTTCCTTTTTGGGAAATTAGCTTTGGACTTTAAAATGATTTTAAAGTTGTTTCTGGATTGAAAAGGGCATCTGGCACCTGGACAACTTTTCCTGGTGCCTGAGATATCAGAGCAGTCACTTGCAACTTTCTACAGTTTTCTGGCCTCTTTGGAACCATTCCTAAATCAAGAGCAAAGTCATTCACCATTGGCCACGTTGGGTTCCAAGTCAAGAGTAAGAAATGGAGCTCAGGGTCATAATGAAGTCGTTTGGATGCTCAATCTAAAATCAACAGGCTCATCTAGGCCGTGTTTGGGAAGACATTATTACGGCTGATTTGTGTATTCATTGGAGAAATATCACAGAAATTGCCAAAATTAAGTGGCATGCATAGACAGCCAGCATCTTCTCATGTGAGCAGTGCTAGGGTCCTGCCAGGTTAAAAGCCCCTGGTGTGGATCCTCCTCCCTTTCTCAGCCTTCGCTAGGCACCAGTTTGCGCTGTTCTTCTCTGTGAGTTGTCCCCGCTGGAGACCCATGATCAGCCTGAGCAGGACTCAGACACCGAGCTACCTGGTGGCTACCTGGAGGGCCAAGGGGTTCTTCCTAGAAAGCTAGGCTGGGCCATTATCTACCTTTGCTCCCCCTCCAAATTCTCTGTGATCTTTAAAGCTGTTTTCTTGAGAAATGCTATCTGCTTTAAAAGTTAGAATTGTATTTATTTATTTTTATTTATTTGAGACAGGGTCTTGCTCTGTTGCTCAGGCTGGAGTGCAGTGGTGGGATCATGGCTCATTGCACCCTTGACCTCTCAGGCTCAAGCGATCCTCCCATCTCAGCCTCCCAAGTAGCTGAGACCACAGATATGTGCCATCATGCCCGGCTAATTTTTGTACTTTTTGTAGAAATGGGGTTTTGCCATGTTGACCATGCTGGTCTCGAACTCCTGGGCTCACGCAATCAGCTCGCCTCAGGCCCCAAAGGGCTGGGATTACAAGCATGAGCTACCATGACTGACCCAACATGTTTTAAATTAAAGGTGGTGAGATACGGTTTGGAAATCATGATCTTAAGTGCTTTGCTGGGGCTGGGCTGCCTGGGTTTGAATCCTGCCTCCACCACCTGCTGGCTATGTGACCTTGGATGAGTCGGTTAACCTATCTGACCCACCATGCTCCATGTCCTCCTCTCTAAAAGTGAAAGAAATAGGACAAGTACAGTAAAGATCATACAGGATGGCCATGAGTGTTCAATGAAATGGTGCACAGAAAGCTCTTGGCCCTTGCAAAATTTTAGCTATTATTATACTGATATGCCATGAGAAAGAAAACGGATCACTTTTTCCAATACAAAAGTTAATTTTCAGCAGCATTTATCAGTGCACATAGTTAGAACATTGAGCACTAAACAGGAATGTGTACACAAGAACCCTCAAATATAAAGAGAATCAGCTGTCTGGGAAGATTTTACCAAACCAGCTCCACATGCTCTGTGCTTGGCTAAGTTGGAGGTGCCCTCTTCTTTTGATGATGCCATTCAAGCTTACCTGTCATCGGCCCAGAAGCCTCTACAACCCCCAAATCTCCCCTGAGGCACCTGCACATTAGACCCAATGATGACTTCCCTCCAGTGAATAATATTGCTTGAGAAGTGAAGGCATTTTTCAGAGCGAAACCCTGATGCTCCAATTTTTTCAAAAAATGGCTTGGTAAATGCTGGTGTGGAAAGAGTTTTGGGGAGCTCAATAATGGTGAACCCCATAGAGCTAGAGCTCCATCACTAAGAAGAGTGTGTTAGCTTTCAATTGCTGCTGTCAAAAATTACCACAAACTGTGGCTTAAAACAATGCAGGCCAAGCGCAGTGGCTCACGCCTGTAATCCCAGATTTTGGGAGGCCAAGGTGGGCGGATCACTTGAGGTCAAGAGTTCGAGACCAGCTTGACCAACACTACAAAACCCCGTCTCTACAAAAAATACAAAAATTAGCCAGATGTGGTGGCAGGTGCCTGTAATTCCAGCTACTTGGGAGGCTGAGGCAGGAGAATCGCTTGAACCCAGGAGGCAGAGGTTGCGCTGGGCTGAGATCGTACCACTGAACTCCAGCCTGGGTGTCAGAGCAAGACTCTGTCTCAAAAAACCAAACCAAAACAAAACAAAAAACAATGCAAATCTTACAATTCTAGAAGACAAGAAGCCCAACATGGCTCTCACTGGGCTAAACCTATGCTGCTGGCGGGACTGTTTCCTTCTGAAGGTTCTGGGAGAGGATGTTTCCTGCCTTTTCCAGCCTCCAGAGGCTGCCCGTACTACCTTGCTTGTGGTCTCTTCCTCCATCCTCAAATCCAGCAGCATAGCATCTTCAAACCTCTCTCTGACTCTTCTGCATTCCTCTTATAAGGAGCCTTGTGAATATACTGGGTCCACCTGAGTAATCTGGGATAATCTCCCCATCTCAAGATGCTGAACTTTTTGCCACAGAAGGTGGCCTTGTAAGCACACGGGCATTCACGCTGGAAGGAGTGGTCCTGTGGATCAGGAGAGCCTCGCCTTCCCAGCAGAGAATCTGGGCAGAAGTGTTCGGTAGGCTGGCTGCTTCCTGCTAGTGCTCAGGGCCTGTGTTTTGGGGGTGTAGAGACAGCCCCGAGGGCACTGCTCCCCCACTGCACTCTCCACGTGGGAACACACCTGAGGAGCGGCCCTGCCAGCTCCAGCCCTCCGGGTTGTAACCATGGGGCACTCGGAGCCCCATAGCTGCTCAGAGTAGGAACTTACCAGTTAATATCCCAGAAATGGCACACTGGGGGCATCCATGTGTTGGTGCTGATCCATGCTAATGATTGCCTGCAGAATCCGTTGAGGACAACGAGACCCAATATAGGTTGGAAGGGAAAGAGTGCTGTGATAGATTAGCAATGTCCGTCATAGCAAAGGAGTAGAGAAAAGTGGTCCGTGTGTATCTGATCTGCCATTCACACTAGGAAGAAAGTCTTTCTCTTTTTTTGGTATAAATTTATGGGGTACGAGTGCAGTTTCGTTACATGGATATATTGCACAGTGGCAAAGTCTGGGCTTTTGGTGTAACCATCACCCAAATTTTGTACATTATATCCATTAAGCAATTTCTCACTCCTCACCCCCCTCCCAGCCTCCCACCCTTCGGAGTCCTCAATGTCTGTCAGTCCATACTCGACATCCACGTGTAGACATTATTTAGCTCCCACTTATAAGGAAGAACGCGCAGTATTTGACTTTCTGTTTCTGAGTTATTTCACTTAAGATAATGGCTTCCAGTTCCACCCATGTTGCTGCAAAAGACATGATTTCATTCTTTTTAAGGCTGCATAGTATTTCATTGTGTCTATAGACCACATTTTCTGTGTCCAGTTATCCAGGGATGGACACAGGTTGATTCCACATCTCTGTTATTGTGAATAGCGCTGTGATGAACATGCAAGTGCAGGTATCTTTTTGATATAATGATTTCTTTTCCTTTGGGTAGATATCCAGTAGTGGGATTACTGGATCGAATGGTAGTTCTATTTTAGGTCCTTTGAGAAATCCTCGTATTGTTTTCCATAGAGGTTGTGCAATCTACATTCCCACCAGCCATGTATATGTGTCTGGGTAGGGAGGAAGTTTCTATGAGCAGTCAGGTCCTTGGGAACCCAGGGGACAAGCTGTGCCTTATTTGTGTGACTCTGAGCAGGTGCACTGGTGGAGGCTCTGCATCTTCATCTTTAAAATGAGAGACACTGATCACGTCCTTCCCAGACCCCTGAGTGGATGACGGGGTCGCAAAGGGGAAGGAGTGCCACTTGCCACCTGTCACAAACTGCCTGCATCTGTGGGTCAGAGGTCCAAGTGCCCTGGCCCTGAGATGGTCCTTGTTTTGGTCACCCCTGCCATGGTGAGCAGTCTTGGACATCCTTCCACCTGGAGCAGGCCTGAACCTGCTTCCCCAACGGGCCCTGTTCTGCCTGGAGAGGACTCATCCACTTGTGTGGGGGAAGGGAGCAGGGAAAGGCTGGAAGAAAGTGACCAGGCTAGAGAGACCCCATGTGAAAGGGGCATGCGGTAGCCGCCCCAGTCCTGGGAGCAGGTATGGCAGAGGCAGAACCTCTGGGATGGGACTCAGAGTCATGGTCTGGGCTCTGGGGGTTGGAGGCAGCTGTCAGTGGCACCCTAGGCACATTCATGGGTGAAAGCTGGCAGCCCAGCACCCAGCACGCGGCTCACTCAAAGTCATTGAACCAGCGACTCCAGGATCGGGGAAAGGGGCCAGGAGAAAACCTTTGCCTCAACCAAATGTCCACGCAGCCCAGAAGAAAGGCCCCCAGCAGGATGAGGAAGGGAAACTGAGGCGAAGCCCAGCCTGATCCTCAGCGATGGGGGGTGAGGGGAGAGGGAGCAGGAGGAAGGGGAAGGGAAGGTAGGGGCCAGTAAGGGCAGGTAAGGCATTTGGGCTGCTTCCTAAATGCCTTCAGGAGTGTTGTGAACATGGGTGTGACATGATGCACTATGTGTTTTTCCACAAAGGACCAGGTTTGGGTGTTTTCTGGCATTCCCAGCAGTTACCTCATCTTTCTGCCCTGATGGCCTTGACAAGCACTCCACACTAGAATCTAGAGGGGAAGAGGACCCTGGAGGGCAATGCAGATTCCAGGGGCTGAAAGGCAGCTCCTAGCCCAGATCAGCCTGGAGTCAAGGCCAAGAAGTGCTGCCTCTGCGACCAGGGGTTGGGGAAGGGCTGGAAGAGGCCGTGCGAGGGCTGCAGCTGTCGCAATGACATGTTCAGGTGTGCAGGTGCAGGTGGAAAGTAGGGAGCATGGGAGGGGTCGTTGGGAAGCAGAGCAGAGGGAGGAGTCCCCAGAAGAAAGGAAGGGGTGGGAGAAGCTGGACAGGCACCCGCAGGGCTGCAGGGTCAGGGGCTGCTGGAGAGTTCCTCTCTCCAGCCTCCAGCTTTCTCAAGGACCTTGGGTACAAGGACAGAGGGGCAGGTGAGGTAGGAGGCTGGGGGACCTGGAGAAGTTATGACATGATCGTGGCAGAGATCGAGGGGGTGCTTGCTGCAGAAATGAAGCCGGCTTGCTGGCCTGTCTTGCAGAGTGACTGAATCACTGTGACATCTGTCTGCCCTCAACGAGGCAAGGAGGTCAGAAAACTCCAACATGCATTAAATGCTGGGTCTGTTGGTTAAAAAGGCAATTCAGGGGCCACACAACAAGGGCCAAGTTGGAGCAACAAGCCAGGGCCAGGGGCACAGCCACCAGTATCGGGTACATGTGATTTGAACATCTGCAGTGTGTGCCAAGTTATGGAACATCCGAGATCCCCATGGCTGGGACTCAGGGGGCCTCCTGGATGGCCTCAGCTTGGCACTTTTATGTTGTATTGTGACCATCTGGCCTGCTGGGCTGGGCCTTTGCGTCTTTGTTTCTCCAGGGCCTGGCCCCGGGCAGGTGGATTTTCAGTGAACATTTGCTAGAAGAGAAAGGAGCCGATGGATGAACAGACGTCTCCATGGACTTCAGTGGGGGTGGGAGGGCAGGGTGGTGTGTGTGTGGAGTGGCTTCTCAGGCCAGCCCAGGAACAAATGGGACTGAGTCCTCCAGGAAAGAGCCTTAGAGGATATTAGCAAGGAGGGGGAAGGGGAAGGTGCAGGCAGGGCTGCTCCAGGCGGACACCCGAGGGTCCATCTAAGCTGCAAACCATTGCCAGAACCTAGTCAGGAGACGTTTGAAGAGAAAAGCCAAGAGAGGGAGAAGGAGAATTCAGGAAGGATCAGAAACAGGCTGGGATCGACATCAGGGGGAAAGAGCACCCCGTGCTGCTGTGGGTCTGGGAGCAGAGGCCAGTGGCCTGGAGGCTGGGCAGCCCCACCTGGGGCAGCCACCAGGTAGTCCCAGAGGCCTTCCTTGGAGTGGGGAGGCCCCAAACTCTCGCCAGAGCTGTCTTGTATGCACCAGGAATGCTCCGCCACCTCCTGAGAGGGTTTGGGTTATTCATGATTAACGCACATGAATTCCTGGGCATGGACAATCACGTGTCAGCTAAACAGGACTGCAGGAAGCATAGAGGGCCGAGACCCTCTTGGGATTTGGTGAAAGGCATGCACTCTCCCTCTGGACCTGAACAAACACACACTCTGCACCCCCTTTCCGGAGATGTGCAGACTCACTGAGGTCAGTGTAAGAAGGGTCCAGGCTCCTCAGAGTCCCCCAGGAGGCTTGTCACAATGACGCCTGGGCCCCACCCTCCAGGCTTCCAGGTACAACCCAAGAATCTGTATTTCTTTAAAGTTCACAAATGCTGTTGCTGCCACTGACAGTGGACCAGGCTGGCATGAAGAGAGGAGGGAAGCCTTGGCTCAGAACAGAAACATGCTCTGGTGTCTGGCTCACCGAGGTCATTTCAATCTAGTGTTTCCCGAACATCAATCAATTGCTTTCCACATTCACAATATTTTGTATGTGTGTGACAGGGTCTCTCTCTGTTGCCCAAGCTGGAGTGCAGTGGTGTGATCATAACTCACTGCAACCTCCTTGGCTCCAGGAATTCTCCCCCCTCAGCCTTCCAAGTAGCTGGGACTACAAGCGTGCACCACCACCCCTGACTAATTTTTTATTTTTTGTAGAGACAGGGTCTTGCTATGTTGCCCAGGCTGGTCTCGAACTCCTGGCCTGAAGTGACCCTCCTGCCTCGGCCTCCCAAAGTGCTGGGATTCCAGTCATGAGCCACCACGTCTGGCCACATTTACAATTTTTAACATGTCCATGTACTGCCTGTCTTATTAATATTTTCTGCAGATTGCCTTTAAATTAAATTTCTTACTTCATTTATTTTCATCCTAAGCTTTAATATCTATGAAATCACAGGTTTGATGTGCTAATTGGGTTTTTTTCTAGAATACATAAAATATTAAACTATTGATTTTTTGAACGTTTGACTCATGTCCCTCCTAAAATTACCTCACAGTCACCGGTTCAACTCCCACGCAGCTGGAAGGACGACAGGAGGATCTAGGGTTTACCCAAATCCTGTGACTATTTTAGATGAGAGACGGATGGAAAAAATCACAGCCCCCAATGTCCCTGCCATTACTGCTCGCTTTCATTTTTTTATTTTATTACTATTATTTTTTATGACAGAGTCTCTCTGTCTCTGTTGCCCAGGCTGGATTGCAATGGTTCAGTGCAACCTCCGCCTCCCAGGTTCAAGCTATTCTCCTGCCTCAGCCTCCCAAGTAGCTGGAATTACAGGTGCATGCCACCACACCTGGCTAATTTTTGTATTTTTAGTAGAGATGGGTTTCACCATGTTGGCCAGGCTGGTCTCAAACTCCTGACCTCAGGTGATCCACCCGCCTCGGCCTCCCAAAGTAGCAGGGATTACAGGTGCACACCACCACACCTGGCTAACTTTTGTATTTTTAGAAGTCAGGGTTTCGCCACGTTGGTCAGGCTACTGCTCATTTTTAAAAACACATCTGCCTCTTGAATAACTCACTCACCCAAGCCAGCATAGAAATCCTGGCCTTTCTGCCCCATGGCCCACACGACCTTGTCACCCTCTGCCTCCCTCTTGCCTTCCATTCTCGCTGGCTATTCCCACTCTCCTCTCTGCCCCCCCACCAAGGCCCCCGCACCCTCTACATGCCTGAATCCCTCCAGCCCACTCCTGGGCTCACATCCTCAAGAAACTTTCCTCAGGTCTGAGTCACCTCCCCCTACCTATGGGCCCGTGGGGAGACTCACAGGCTCACATGAGGATGTGCAAAGGTGCTTTCGATGCTTCTAGCAATGCACACCTGAGAGAAGCTTCCAGAAGGGAGAGGCCAAAGGGCTTATGTTGGGGGTGATGAGAGATGTTAGGAGTTGCCTCCTGCCTGCTCTGCTGGGCCTGAGCGAGAGGTCTGTCTCACGCCTGGGACCTGCCAAGGTTACACTCAATGCCTCTCCAATCCTCCTCTGCAGAAGGGGGATTCTGGTTGGTTCAGCCCAGCCTCTGGGTTGATTCCTCCTGGGCCAAAGCTTCACCTTGCTCTGGTCAGCTGTGGCCAGTGGGAAGCGGGGAAGTGGCACTCAGGGTGCCCCCTCCAGGGCTGAGGACAAGGCAGCTCCCAAGGAAGGGGCTCGGGAACAGGAAGGTAGGATGGCTGCCTCCGGTACAACACTGGTTCATGGCGCCGTTCCGAGAAATCAGGTTAAACTGAGACTTTCCAACCAGAAATCCAAGTGTTCCCTTCATTCCTTCTCCAGTTGTTATGGGCTAAATGTTTGTCTCCCCCTAGAATTCAGCCGTTGACGCCCTAACCCCCCATGTGATGGTATTGGAGATGGGGCCTCTGGGAGGCATTTAGGTTTAAACCAGGTCATGAGGGTGGGGCCCCATGACGGAATCAGTACCCTCATAAACAGAGGAAGAGGCTGGGCATGGTAGCTCACACCTGCAATCCCAGCACTTTGGGAGGCCAAAGCAGGAGGAAGGAGGATGGCTTGAACCCAGGAGTTCAAGATCAGCCTGGCAACATGGCAAAACCCCATCTCTACAAAAAATACAAAAAATTAGCCAAGCATGGCAGTGTATGCCTGTAGTCCCAGCTACTCAGGAGACTGAGGCGGGAAGATCGCTTGAATCCAGGTGGTGGAGGTTGCAGTGAGCGATGGTGGCACCACTGCCCTCCACCCTGGGTGAAAGGCCCAGTGAGGACACAGAGAGAAGGCAGCCTCTGCAAGCCAGGATGGGGCCCTCACCAGAGCCTGGCCATGCCGGCTGCCTGGTCTTGGACTTACAGTTCCAAAACTGTTGGAAAATACATTTCTGTTCTTTACACCACCTAGTCTACAGTATTTTGTTATGGCAGTGTTAGCAGACTAAGACACCAGTATTAGTCTTGTCATTTTTAGCCGACCTTTTTATAACTCTCCTTGACTATGGGTTAATAAAGGAGTTCACAGCAACCCCGACATGCAAATGACCCAATTACTAGAATTCAACAAAGACCCAGTGTGTCATGCAGGCCCCTGCACATAAACATCCCCACTGGGCTTTGGAAATGATGTTCACCACTTTTACGTAGCGTCTGCCTTGCTCTGGGCCTGGGAGCTCAGCAGCCCTGGCCCTCCTCCATCTGGCTGGGGTGGCAGACCTTGCCCACAGGCGGGAGCTTGCCAAGGGCGGAGGCTCGCTGAGCCGCTCACCCTAGAAGGCGTGGTCCTTGTCCCCAGCTCTCTCCCTCTGGCTCATGCCCTGTCCGATGGCAGGGAAATGTGAGAGACACAGTCACACATGGAGGCAGCTGCTGGACTTCACTTGAATAAAATAGGTGCCCCTCTCCTCTCCTACCTGGCTGAGAGTGGCTGCCGTCACCAGCATGCCCAGGGGGGCAGGACTCAGCAGTTCCACCCACCAGTCCCCGATACAATGCAGCATAGATGTCACTTACTGGGTCAGAGACAAGGGGAGGGCTCTGACGGCCACTTGATTTTTTTTTTAACTCTATGTACAATTTTTATATTGAGCATTATATACATTTTACAACCGTTGATTCTTTATATACCAAAAAGTAAAAACTATTTTAAAAAGCGGATCATTCACTTAGTTGCAAATAATAAAAAGAGCAGCCTGGGAGGATTGCCATGGTGAGTGTCTGCCACGGCCGGCATCATAATCTCATTTAATCCCTGCTCAGATTTAATCGCTGCTCAGATGCGGGAAGCTTCCAGAAGGGAAAGAGGCCAGAGGAGAGGCAAGTTCAGGTTTGGAAAGATGGGGGATGTTAGAAAATTCCCTTCTGCCTGCTATTCAGGGGTCCCAAACCAGGAGACCGTGTCCGTCTCGTGACCAGAGGCCTAGCACAGTGTGGCACGCAGTCATGCGCATTGTACGAGCGGGCAGAACCCACCCACTGAGGGCCCCATATTGAACCTCATACCGTGAACTAGGAATGCAGCATCACCCTACAGACAGGACCAGAGGCTCCCGGGGTGTGTGGAGTGCCCAGGGAGACCTGGCCTCGAGTCCTGCTAGGACATGCTGGGAGGGAGCACCTTCCTAGGGGTGTTAGACATCAGAAGAAGAGAGACGACCAGCCCAGCACCTACAGGGCTGCACAAGAAGTAGGAGACACCCACCTATCCACCACCACAGCCACTGTGGGGAAGTCACCTACTGCTGCTTTGAGCCGCTGCCCCCAAACTGCCCAGGGCCCCCTATGTAGAAGGCTTCACCCAGCATGAAGGGAGAGCTTTACTGAGCAGATGGCAGCCTCCCAGCTGGCATGAGCCAGCTGGTGAATCCCCGGAGCGAGCCAGGCCTGCCTTGTCCTGGCCTCTGGCTCTGTCCCTGGCTGCACTGTCCCTGGTCTTTGCTCTTTGATTGGGGCAGCCGTGCTTCCTAAGCACATGCGCCATGCTCCACCTTGCAGGCAGTCTTTCCACCTCCCCTGTGCTGATGCCAGCCGTACCTTTCTTCCGGGACCTGGAAGAGCCTGGTTTGAATCCCACCTCAGCCACTTACCAGCTGTGTGATCCTGGACAAGTTACTGAGTGTCTCTGAGCCTCAGATTCAATAGTAGCCATCCTACTCCCGCCCCACCCCCTGGGGTTGTTGTGAAGATCGAATGAGCTCAATGGAAAGGGCCTATCTCAGCGCTGAAACACCCACTGCGGCTTTCCTCTGGGAAGAGGGGAAAGAGCATCTGCTGCTCAGGGCAGTTCCTCTGCAGGAGGGTTTGTCTCCACCACCACCTTCTGGCCTGGGTCCCTGCTGCTCTTCTCGGCCCTGTGACCTCCTCCTCAGAAACCACGGGGTAGGGAGGGGCTGCAGGTGGCAGAAGCCACCCCCTGTCCTGTCGGGGCACTTCTCCCAAACGTGGCTGAGGACTTGTAGCGAAGCTTGCCAGGATCACCCGCGGCCACCTGTGGGTGGACCTGCTGGTAGCGCTCAGTGACGCCAGGCAGAGGCATGGGCTATTTGACATACAGAGCACAGGGAAGGCACAGCCATCTAAACAGAGCCATCAGCTAATACCCCCGAGCAGGAGAGATTCCAACAAAGGAAAAAGACAGAGGGTGGGCCCTGGGAGAGCAGAGGGCACGAGACAGCAGCAGGGTGGCGGGAAGCAGTGGGGAGGCCAGGTCGCCAGAGCCTTGCCTGAAGCCCTAGGGGACGGCAGACATTAGAGAGAAGAGGGAGAATGTGGGACCCTTCACCAGAGCCCTTTCTGAGGGAGAATAGGGAGTTGATTGGTGCCGTGAGCAGAAATCTATGGTGGATATTTCTGTGTTCTAGAAATCTCCACTGTAGGCCCAAGGAGGGTGCATATTCCCAAAGGTGCCCAGGGGTTCTGGCTTGGATGCCAGCTTCACTTCACTCTGACAGTTTCACTGCAGAGGCCTGTGTCACCTCAGGACCCTGCCCTGGTCTCCACACTACCCTGTCCCTCCAACCCCTGTGAGGTGTGCTGCCCCTTAGCGATTCCTGAAAGCAACAACAATGACAAGCGCAGGCTCCTTTTCCAGAGAAAAGAGAATTCTCACGGTGTGTACCCCAGTCTCAGCCCCAGCAGCAGCATCTGAGAATGTGTTAGAAAAGCAGATGCCCAGGGCCCGGGTGGGACCTCCTGAATCAGAAGCTCTGGGCCCAGCAATCTGTGCATGAAACCTCCTGGTGATCCCCAGGCCAGTGCCAGAATGAGAACCACTGCCACAGGGCACTGAGAGCAAACCATCTACAAGGACGCAGTGCTCAACTATGAGGGCGTGCTGAGGAAGGACGCCAGGCACAAGAGAGAACGTTCAGAATGATTCCAGTTCCATAAACTGTTAGAAGTCAGAGGTCACCCTTGGGGGCAGGGAGCAGTGACTTCGAGTGGGCGTTAGCACACTTTCTGAAGTGGCAATAAAGTTCTTCTTCTGCATCTGGGTTCAGTCTGTAAACATCCAGCAATCTGTACACTTAATATGGGCTCTCTATGTATCCTGCTAAAATTTTAAAAAATCTTTTAACCATAAGAAAGGGTAAATGATGCCAGGCGCGGTGGCTCACACCTGTAATCCCAGCACTTTGGGAGGCTGAGGCAGGCGGATCACCTGAGGTTAGGAGTTCGAGCCCAGCCCGGCCAATATGGTGAAACCCCGCCTCTACTAAAAACACAAAGATTAGCCGGGCATGGTGGTGAGCTTGGTTGTCTTTTTGTGTGAAATCATCAAGTTATACTTTGTAGGTTATATGCAAATACTACACTATTTTACATAAGGGACTTGGACATTCATGGATTTCAGTATCCATGGGGGTCCTGGAACCAATCCCTCACGGATACCGAGGGAAGACTATATTTAACAAGTTCTTAAACATGTGAGAATCACTGCCCGCAGCGGCCTCTCTCATAAGAATCCTCGGTAGAAATCCCTGAAGCCTTAGCACTAACACATTTTCCCAGCAATTGGTCAGTTGCTGTTGTTGCTGCTGCTGTTGTTGTTGTTGTTGTTGTTGATGATGTTGTTGTTGTTTTGAGACAAAGTGTCACTCTGTCACCCAGGCTGGAGTGCAGTGGCACAATCTCAGCTCACTGCAACCTCTGCCTCCTGGGTTCAAGCGATTCTCGTGCCTCAGCCTCCCGAGTAGCTGAAATTACAGATGTGTGCTACCACACCTGGCTAATTTTTGTATTTTTAGTAAAGATGGGGTTTTGCCATGTTGGCCAGGCTGGAATTGGTCAGTTTTTATACCTGAATGGAGTAGAATGAGTCACTGACACATTTCTCCTTTTCATGTTGACTGCCAGGAAGCTTAGGGAAGTTTGAGCCCATCCACACTACAGTCTTTGTAATACGAATTTCTTAACCTTATCCCCCATTCAGTTTTATGCTCGCACCCTTTTATTCTTTCTTTTATCCTCTTTTGGACTTATGCTGTGTTGGATAATACACATATACATATATGTATTATACATATATGTGGTTATATATATATCTACATACAATACATATAATATGTGCTGTGTTGGCTATATACATATATACACATACATATATGTATTATACATATGTGGTTATACATATATGTACATGTACATATAATACATATGTATGTATTACGTGTGTATATATCCATATATGTATATGTGTATGTACTATATTTGTGGATGGAATAGTATCTTCTATGTTAATTTGTGTAATAATGCATAAATAAAACAGCTCCCACATACTGAGTGCCAGCGGTGTGCAACCTCACATCAGTCCCAGGATTTGGATAACATTTGTCCTCCCTGCAAGACAGTGGAGCAACAGGAGGCCCCAAGGGGAACCCCCATGCCCAGTGCATTCAGCCAGCGAAGGGCCGGATGGGGATGACAAGCCATGCCTGGCCGACTCCACTCCCCACTCCCAACACCCACAGTTTCCCCAGTGTCATATGGCAAGCTGTGGGAACCACCAAATTCTTTCTCAAAATATTCTGTGATTTGAAGAAAATATTTAATGCTTTAATTCCTTTGGAGTTTACTTAGGAAATTTATTATGAAGGCTTAAGTTGACATTTTTCCCCAACTGTTAACCAGTGTTCAAAACTTCTATTGATAGCCCTCTATTTTTTTAGTATCTTTTTTTTTTTTTTTTTGAGACAAAGTCTTGCTCTGTTACCCAGGCTGGAGTGCGGTGGTACAAACTCGGCTCACTGCAACCTCCGCCTCCTGGGTTCAAGCGATTCTCCTGTCTCAGCCTCCTGAGTAGCTGAGATTACAGGCAGCCACTACCACGCCCAGCTACTTTTTGTATTTTTAGTAGAGACGGGGTTTCACCATGTTGGCCAGTCTGGTCTTGAACTCCTGACCTCAAGTGATCCACCCAATCCGGCCTCGCAAAGTGCTGGGATTATAGGCATGAGCCACCGCACCCAGCCTAATATCAATTTTATTGGGATAAATTTACATTTCACACAACTTACACATTTATGGTGTACAACTCAATGTTTTTAGTATATTCACAAAACTGGGCCATTTTAGAACATTTTCTCACCTTCCCAAAAGAAATCCCATCCCCATTTGCAGTCACTCACTCTGCGTCTCCCACAACCCACCCAGCCCTGGGCAACCACTCATCTGCTTTCAGTCTCTGTGGAGTCTCCTGTTCTGGATGTTTCATATAAATGCAATCATACAACACGTTGTCCTCCCTGACTGGCTTCTTTCACTTAGCAAAATGCCTTCAAGCCTCCTTCATGTCGTAGTGTGTATGAACAATTTCTTCTATAGCTAAATAATCTTTCACTGTATGGATAGATCACATTTTACTTACCCATTCATTGGTTGATAGACATTTGTGGTGTTTTCGCTTTTTGCCAGTTGTGACTCATGCTGCTATAAACACGTGTGTACATCTTTGTGTGTGGATGTATGTTTTCATGTCTCTTGGGAACAGGCTTAGGAAGAGAATTGCTGAGTCATATGTAACTCTATGTTTAATCTTTTGAGAAACTATCAGACTATTTCCCAAAGTGCTCCAACCATTTTACATTCCCATCCGCAGTGCATGAGAATTCCAATTTCCCCACATCCTCACCAGCACTTATTATCGTCCATCTTTCTTTTAACAGCCACCCTAGTGGGTGCGAAGTGGTATCTCATTGTGGCTTTTATTTGCGTTTCTGATGGCTAATGATGTTGAGCATCTTTTCATGTATTTATTGGCCATTTGTATATCTTTTAGAGACATGTCAATTCATATATATGGGCAAAGGATCTGAAAATATACATATGTGTGTGTATACATTTGCCCATATATATACACACACACGTATATTTTGAATATATATATTTATGTGCACGTGTGTGTATGTATATATATATATATATACATACACACACACACACACACACATATATATGGGTAAATATATACTTGAGGCAGGGTCTCACTCTATCACCCAGGCTGGAGTGCAATAGCGTGATCTGGGCTCACCACAATCTCTGCCTCCTGGGTTGAAGCCATCCTCCCACCTCGGCCTCCTGAATAGCTGCAACTACAGGTGTATGCCACCACATCCAGCTAATTTTTGTATTTTGTGTAGAGAGGGGGTTTTGCCATGTTGTCCAGGCTAGTCTCAAACTCCTGGGCTCAAGTGATCCTCCTGCCTCAGCCTCCCAAAGTGCTGGGATTACAGATGTGAGCCACTGTTCCCAGTGCCATATTTTAATTGGGTTATTTTTTATTATTGAGTTGTGCAAGTTCTTTATATACTCTAGATACAAGATTCTTTTTTTTTTTTTATCCATCCTCTCAAGATTCTTATCAGGTATATGATTTGTAAATATTTTCTCCTATTCTGTGAGAATTTTCTTTTCTTCTTCTTCTTTTTTTTTTTAATTTTGTTTTGTTTCAGACAGTCTCACTCATCCAGGCTGGAGTGCAGTGGAACAATCTCAGGTCACTGCAACCCCAGGCTCGAGTGATCCTCCCACTTTAGCCTCCCAAGTAGCTGGTATTACAGGTGTGCACCACCAAGCTTAGCTAATTTTTGTATTTGCAGTGGAGATAGAGTTTCACCATGTCGATCAGGCTAGTCTTGAACTCCTGACTTCAAATGACATGTCAGCCTCGGCCCCCCAAAGTGCTGAGATTACAGGCATGAGCCACCATGCCCAACCAAGAATTTTCTTGATGGTGCACTTGGAAGCACACAAGTTTTAAATTTTGATGATGTCCAATTTATTTTCTTTTGTTGCTTGTGCAGTTGGTGTCATATGTAGGAAACCATTACCTACGCCAATGTCAAGAAGATTTAGTTTTCTTCTAAGAGTTTTATGGTTTTATCCCTTACAACTAGGTTTTTTATTTATTTTGAGTTAATCTTTGTATATGATGTGAGGTAGGAATCCAAATTCATTCTTTGGCCTGTGTCTACCCAGTTGTCCCAGCACTGTTTGTTGAAGATACCTATCCTTTTCTCATTGAATGGTCTTAGCACCTGTCAAAATTCATTTGACCATAGATGTATGAGTTTATTTATGGATACCCAATTCTATTCTCTTGACCTGTATGCCTATTCTGTGCCAGTACCACACTGTCTTGATTACTGTTGCTTTGCAGTAGGTTTTTAAATCAGGAAGTGTGAGTCCAACTCTGTTCGTTGATTGTTTTGGCATGAGTCTCTTGAATTCCCAGATTAATTGTATGATCAGCTTATCAAATTCTGCAAAGAAGCCACCTGGGATTTTAATCAGGTCGTGTTGAATATGGAGATCAGTTTGGGGAGTATTGCCATATTAACAATATTAATTCTTCTGATCCATGAAAATAGGATATCTTTCTACTTATTTAGGTCCTCTTTAATTTTTTTCAATAGTATTTTGTAGTTTCAGCATCTAAATGTTGCCCTTCTTTTGTTAAATTTATTCATAAGTACTTTACTCTTTTTGATGATATTCTGTATGGGTTTTTTTAAATTTTAATTTATGGTTTATTCTTTCCTGCTATACAAAAATACAATTAATTTGTGTATATTGATCTTGTATTCTGAAACTTTGCTGAACTTGTTTATTAGTTCCAATAGTTTTCTGGGGTTTTTTGTTTGTTTTTTACTGGATTCCTTAGAATTTTCTATATACAAGATTATGTTATCTGCAAATAGAGATCATTTTATGTCTTCCTTTCCAATCTGAATGACTTTTTTTTCTTGGCTAAGGGTCTTATAACCTCCATTATAATTTTGAATAGTAGTGGTGAGAGTGGGCATTCTTATCTTCTTCCTGATCTTAAGAGAAGGTATGCAGTCTTTCACAATTAAATATGGCATTTGCTGTGTAGTTTTCATAGATGCCCTTCATCAGGTTTGAGAAAATTTTCTTCTATACCTGGTTTGTTGAATGTTTTTATTATGAAGGGTTGTTGAATTTTGTCAAATGCTATTTGATGTCATATGCCTAATAAGATGATCATGTTTTGTCCCTTGTTTCATTCATATGGTATATTACATTAATTGATTTTCGCATGTTAAACCAACCTTGCATTCCTGGGATAAATTCTACTTGGTCATAGTATATAATTCTTTTCATATATTGCTGGGTTCAGTTTGGTAGTATTTTGTTGAGGACATTTTCTTCTATATTAGTAAGAGATATTGGACTATAATTTTCTTTTCTTCTGACTTTTATCTGGTTTAGTAGCCCTTCCATTTTTTATATTTGTGAGGGCTCTTCTATAAAATAACATTTTTAGAGATAAGAATTTATTTCTGGGCTGGCCATTCTGTTTCACTGATCAACTACTCTGTACCAATACCACATTCCTTTTATTATTGTAACATTTAATGTTATTTGGGAAAAGAAGTCTCTCTTTATTATCTATATTGCTCAAAAAGTTTGAGCTAATTTGGGCTGTTTATCCTGCAGATGAATTTCATAATCATTTTGTCAAAACAGTCTTATCAGTTTTTTTCATTGGAATGGCACTAAAACTATAAATATTAACTTGTATTAAATATTAACTGATACATTTTTAATATTCCATTTTCCAATCCAAGAAAAACTCATACTTCTCTAAATATGCAAGCTTCCTTTCATCTCTCAAGTTTTTCCTTTATATAGGTTGTTTGTATTTATTAATACAATTATCCTGTGTTTTCTGGCTTTGTTACTATAATACTATAATCCACTTTCTAACTTGCTTTTGTTGACATGCAGTGAGTCTATCTTATTCAGGACCTAGGCTGAATTATTTGTAATTCTAGTAGTTTCAGTTGGTTCTTTGGAGTTTTCTAGGTATACAAGTCATGTCACCTACAAATTATGATTACTTTAGCTTTCTTCCTGATAACTTATTTGTTTTATGTCTCATTATGCTGATCAAAACTTCTGGAAACATGTTAATAATGATGAGAGCAGGAACCATACTCTTATTGGGAGCATCTCTGATTTTTCACCATTACCATGTTTAAATGTACACAGTCTCTTCTTTACCATGGTGAATTTTCCTTCTAGTCTCATCTTTAAAGGTTATTGCTGGGGATTGGTATTTAATTTTGTCAACTGACCTACCAATGTGCTATATTGTATTAAGACTTTCTAATGATTATGAAATTGCCTCAACTTTGTTAAGTTAAATCACTCTGAAAACACTTTGATAAAGAAATTAAAATATCTCATTTAACTGTTCCTTCTTATTCCATACCTAATTCTTTGGGAAACCCCAGTTTCTTTAAAGTATACATATAAAACAGCTTTATTTTTCCCCATCATGGCCTCTAACTTCTCTCTTTCTAGATTCATTTCTCTGCTGCATAGCAGGGGTCTTGGAGGTTTGTTGTCCAGATCCCACAACTTCCCTGTCTCCTTTAGTTTTTAGAATGGACTCATTTCTGTATTTAAGATTCTGTGCTAGTCATTTTTTCTCAAAAGATATATTTAATTTTTGAATGCATAATACCCTGGCATAGTTTTGTTTGTTTGTTTGTTGTTTGTTTTTGAGATAGAGCCTCACTCTGTTGCCCAGGCTACAGTGCAGTGGCACGATCTCAGCTCACTGCAACTCCACCTCCCAGGTTCAAGCAATTCTCCTGCCTCAGCCTCCTGAGTAGCTGGGATTACAGGCGTGCACCACCATGCCTGGCTAATTTTTGTATTTTTAGTAGAGACAGGGTTTCCCCATGTTGGCCAGGCTGGTCTTGAACTCCTGACCTCAAGTGATCCACCCACCTCGAGCTCCTAAAGTGCTGGGATTACAGGCATGAGCCACCGCACCTGGCCGACATAGCTTTAAGAAATAAAAATGTATTAAAAGGTAAACCTTAAATTCTTCCTCCCAGCCCTACTCCCCAACTATCCAGGCTCCCTCATCTAATTTAATCTTATTTCAGATATGTGTGTGTGTGTGTGTGTGTGTGTGTGTGTGTGTGTGTGTGTGTGTAACCATTGATAATAATTTTGATACTAATTTCTTGTAACTCCTTCCAGAAGTTTTTAGGCACATTTGAATAAATTTGAATACATTTCCCTCTTTATACTGATAGAAACATACAAAACATACTCTTCTGTTCTTGCTTTTTTTCTTGATGTATCCTAGCATCCTTTCCTGATCAGTACTGTACATAGAACTTCCTCTTTTTTGCTTTTACAACTGCATCATCTCCCATTTGTGAAAATGTTTAGAATTTTCTCATCCATTTAGCCAGTTTCTGATTAAGAGACACCCCGGGTGCTTCTAATTGCTTTCCCTTGAACAATGCTGCCATGAGTCACTGGCTCCAGGATGATGCTGGAGTGAGTCACCTGCACCCAGGACACTCCCTACAGTGCAGGCAGATCCAGGGGCCAAATTCCTGCAGGGGAGATGGCTGGGTCAAAGCGTATTTGCTTTTTTATTTTGACAGGCATTGCCAAACTGCCTCGTAGGGCTGGAATCCATGTAAACTCCCACCAGCAGGGATGGCGGCTGCCTGCTGCCCTTGGCTGCACCAATTACTCTTCAAACTTTTGAGTTTTTGCCAATATAGCAAGTGAAAAAAGACATCTCAGTGTGGTTTGGATTTACTTTCCTTTTATGAGGCACAGGGTTGAAAATCCTTTCACAAGATTTTAAGGGTGATTTGTATCAACCTTCTGTGCGCTGTTTATATCCTTTGCACATTTCAGCCACGTTCCAATTTTCCAACGTTCAATCTCACAGCGTTCAAAGCTCTTCTTGCAGACTGTCTGGGGAGTGGCAAGGAGCTGGCCTGGAGCCACCCTCCCCTCTTCCCCTCCTCCCCCAGTGGTTGGGGAGGGAGCAGGGATCAGCCAGCTAAGGCACCTTTACTCGACCAGCTGTGCACAGCAGTAGGAGGCATCCCTCTGGGGTCTTTGAGGTGGTCACACACACACACACACACACACACACACACACACCAGAGACCATCCTTCCCAGAGGGGTGGCCACATCTCCCTCTGGCCTTGGGGGCACATGCCTGCTTGCAATCCCTTCTCCAGATTGGGCCTCCTATTGCTTGGCCCAGTGGCCATCTGGGCTGTCCCCAACCCCTACCACTTGCTGACATTTGGGTTTCAAGGACCCTCAGGGAACTCCAGGGTCTTCTCGTAAAGGGCTGCTCCAAAGGCCATGGTTGAGGGGGTTCATTTTCTTCAAGGACACACAAGCCACAATCCCTTTGAGCCCCATAGAACAAAGTCTTCCAACAGGTCCCTACCTTCAGAAATCCTCCAGTCCAAAGCCAGCTCCATTCCTATAGGCAGCGTATTCCCATATCTCAGCACCATAACCCTAGGCTCTCAGAACCCTTTCCCAGGAGACTCTGGAATGGGTCCATGGGTTCCACAGCCCTGCGAGCTTCCAGCTGGGAGCCTCTCCTTCCTGCAGGGAGCCCTGGGCCTTTCCAGGGCTTCTTTGGAGCCAGCTTCCTCTGCATGGGCTACAGCACCCCCAGAGGGCCAAGCTCCTCCCTTCTTCCTCCTCTTCTTTTATCTGAGAGTGGGGACTACCATAGGAGGCACACCTCCCTCAGTGATCCCTTGGGTTGCCGGCAGACCCAAGCTACAGCAGAAATTTGTTTGGCCTTAGCAGCAATTCCAGAACATCAGAAAAAGTCCTACTCTGGCCAAGCAAGGTGGCTCATGCCTGTAATCTCAGCACTTTGGGAGGCTGAGGCAGGTGGATCATTTGAGGTCAGGAGTTCAAGACCAGCCTGGACAACATGGTGAAACCTCATCTCTACCAAAAATATAAAAAATTAGCCAGGCGTGGCTGCACGTGCCTGTAATCCCAGCTACTCGGGAGGCTGAGGCAGGAGAATCTCTTGAACCTGGGAGGTAGAGGTTACAGTGAGCCGAGGTCATGCCACTGCACTCCAGCCTGGGCAACAGAGTGAGACTCTGTCTCAAAAAAAAAGAAAGAAAGAGTCCTGCTCTGCGTCTTACAACGCCTCCAACACTTGATTTATGCTTCCTGCTGTGTATGTTTCCCCTCTAATTTTGTCTTTTGACTTAAAAACTGTGTATATAATTTTTAAAGATATTTAATTGACAAATGTGGAATATGTTCAAGGTATACAGTGTGAAGATGTGATAGATACATACATCGTGTAGTGATTATCACAATCAAATTAACACATCCATCACCACCTATGCTATATGTTAGATCCCCAGAACTGATTCATCTTATAATTGAAAGGTTTTACCCTTTGACCCACATCTCCCCTTTGCCAAGGACCCCCAGCCCTTGGCAAACATTGCTGTACTCTCTGCTTCTAAGAGTTTGACTTTTTAGATTCCACATATAAGATCATGCAGTATGTTTCTTCCTGTGTATGGTTTATTTCAGTTAGCCATATACAGAAAGCTCAACCAAGCTCATCTGTGCTGTTGCAAATGGCAGGATTTTCTCCTTTTTATGGCTGAATAATATTCCACCACATATATGTACCACAATTTCTTTATCCATTCATCTGTAGATGGACATCTGGGTTGATTCCACATCTTGGTTATCATGAATAATGAACATGGGGGTGTAGATATCTCTTCAAGATGCTCGTGTTATTTCCTTTGGATTTATTTCCAGAAGTGGGGTTGCTGGGTCATATGGTAGTTCTATTTTTAACCTCTCGAGGAACCTCCATACTGTTTTCCATAAGAGCTGTTCCGATTTACATTCCCAGCACCAGCCCACAAGGGTGCCCTTTTCCCACATCTTCTCTCGCCAACACTTGCTCTCTTATCTTTCTTATAACTGCCATGCCAACAGGTGTGAGATGGTATCTCATTGTGTTGTCTTTTTCTAATGATCAGTGATCTTGAGCGTCTTTTCATGTATCTGTTTTCCATTTGTATGTCTTCTTTTTTTAAGAATTTTATAAGCAAAAGTCAATCTTCAGCAATGCTTCAACATTTTACTTTTCATTAGCATGTTTAGTGGAAGAGCCTGCTGGTCCTGCCATAAACTGAATTCATTTTTTTTTCTTTTTTCTTTTTCTTTTTTTGGATGGAGTCTCGCTCTTGTTGCCCAGGCTGGAGTGCAATGGCGTGATCTGGGCTCACTGCAACCTCTGCCTCCCAGATTCAAGCGATTCTCCTGCCTCAGCCTCCCAAGTAGCTGGAATTACAGGTGCCCACCACCACACCCGGCTAATTTGAGATGGACGGAGTATCTCTCTGTCACCCAGGCTGGAGTGCAGTGACACGATCTCGGCTCACTGCAAGCTCTGCCTCCCGGGTTCACGCCATTCTCCTGCCTTAGCCCCTCAAGTAGCTGGGACTACAGGTACCCGCCACCATGCCCAGCTAATTTTTTTTGTATTTTTATTAGAGACGGGGTTTCACCGTGTTAGCCAGGATGGTCTCGATCTCCTGACCTCATGATCCACCCGCCTTGGCCTCCCAAAATGCTGGGATTACAGGCGTGAGCCACTGCGCCTGGCCTAATTTTTGTATTTTCAGTAGAGATGGGGTTTTGCCTTGTTGGCCAGCCTGGTCTTGAACTCCTGACCTCAGGTGATCTGCCCGCCTTGGCCTCCCAAAGTGCTGAGATTACAGGCGTGAACCATGGCACCCGGCCCATAAACTGAATTCTTAATTTTGCCTTCTAGTGCAGAGGTAGCATCTTCCTGTGGTATGACTGCATTGGGATTTTAATGGGAAGTTGGGAACTCGGATTAACTCAAGCTGTTATCTCATCTAACAGTTTGCTCAGGTCTTCCAACAATATAGAACAAATTCCAGAACTCCCTATACATGGCAGAAGGAGAAAGGGAAGGAGCACATGGCCAGATATCAGGTGATGGGGGAAGGTTCTAGTCCTGGCTGTTGAAGCTCTGTGACCCCAGAAAGCCCCTCCCCTTCAGCAAATGGCATTGTGGCTGGAGAGATGGCTGGGGGATCCTGAGAGCTGTCCCCAGTCTCCCCATCCACTCTCAATTCCTTATTTCATTTCCTAATTGCCTGCTTTTCGTTCATTCAACCTCTTACACTGAGAACCTACTATGTGCAGATATGCAGATCTCCAAATCATTAACTTCTTAATCTTACGCTCCGAGCCCTTTGGTTCCTTGAAGAGCTGGCTTTAGAATTCCATCATCCACAGCTTTTTGGAAATATAAAATAAAACGTTTAACTTTTTAGAAGTTCCATTGTCCGAAATTTCCCTGCCCTGCCTAATGCCTGCCAAGCCTGCAGGCTCCTTCCCCAGAGTCCTCCCGGCTTCTCCTTCCTCCATCACCCACACCGAGGGCTCATTTGTGCTTCGCTTGCTGCGGTTCATGCAGCTCACGGTTCCTCTTCTCCGTCACGCTGTCATTGGCCTTTTTTGCTGTCCAGAATGTCTAGCTTGTTCTTTCGCCTCTGGCTCTGCCTCTTCGCTGGAGGGCTCTCTTCACCTCATGTAGGTTATACATACAAATCCATAACCTACAACTCTCTGGCATCGGACCTCCATCCTGTAAAAAACAAATTATCTCAAACTCTCTATACCACTCTCTACTTCCTAGGTTTAAAGTTAATTTCAGGCCAGGCATAATGGTTCATTATGTAATTCCAGCACTTTGGAAGGCTGAGGAAGGATGATTGCTTAAGGCCAGGAGTTCCAGACCAGCCTGATAACATAACAAGACCTCCATCCCTACAAAAAAAAAAAAAAAAAAAATTGAAAATTAACGGGGCATGGTGGTGTGTGCCTGTAGTCCTAGCTACTGGGGAGGCTGAGGAAGGAGGATTGCTTAAGTCTAGGAATTCGAGGCTGCGGTGAGCAATGATGGAGCTACTGCACTCCAGCCTGGGTGACAGAGTGAGACCCTGTCTGAAAAAATTAATTTCAGTGATTTCTGTCCCAGCATCAGGAAAAGGTATGCTCTTCACATTTGACGTACCACTTCTCTTGCACATGAGTTTTGTCAGAGTTTCTAACCCACTTCCCACTTTTGCAAGAACATTTCAGCCTGGAGGATGTAAAACTGAGCAGCAAGGAGTGGGAAGAAGTGGCCCTGGGGTGGAGAGGCCCGGACTCGGGGCCCAGCTGGACCGTGGCAGCCACGTGGGCTTAAGAACGTTCCTTAATCTCACCAGGTTTCAGCGTTCTCGTCTCTAAAAGAGATGTTGTTTGTATTAGAAACTATGATTGTTAAACTGGTATTCAATGAGTTGTTCCTGTAATTCATATTTAACCTTCCAGGTTAGTCCCAACCCTACACGAGACCCAAGACCGGGGAACAATGGGCCATTTCCAAGTCCAGCTTCCCCCATAGTCTCCCTCTGAGCTCAGGCTGGCTTCCCCCCCGCACATTCTTGCTTCCTCTCCTAGCGTGTTAATGAGTTCTGCAGCCTTAAGGAAACCCAGGGGCCATCCTTACTTTTCTCCCTCTTGAGCCAAGGCTCCCTGGCTTCCCTCCTGCAGGCCTCTGCTCAGATAGGCGCCCCGACCTCTCAGCTAACCCTGCACCCCATCCTCCCTTCCCCCCCCCTCCCCCCAACCACCCTACCTGCTTCAGGTATTTCAGGTATTTCCATCCTCAGGAGCGGCTCCATTCACCCCTCAGGCACCAAACTGCTGCTTTCTGCCTTCTGCCCCGTCTTGGTCCTAAAAGGTCCCCTCCTCCTTCCCTCACTGCTCGGGGACCCTCCTCTCTACCTCCTGAAGCTGACGCTGCCCCCAACTGGCCACGGCATAGTAGGGGCTCCCCCCACCCCCAGGGACAGAACTTTCTAGGCTTCCCAGTCTTGCTCCAAGCTCCCCTTCTCCAGCCCCTTTCCTGTTACTGCCCCTCCCCACTGCTGGCTCCCCAATTTCGGAATTTCCACTTAAGATTTTTCCAGGATCTTTCTCTCCCTCCCACCTTTGTTCATGCTCAGAACACCAAAATGCCCCAATGGGCAGCCATCCCCAGGGCGGGGTGACAGCTGTCTCCCTGTATGATTGATTGGCTTCTCCACCTTTTCCACAACTGTCAAGGGTTCCATTAGAGATCCATGCCATGCAGGTCTTCCTTGGACACGGAGCGTCTTCTGGGGCCACTGTCCCACCTCCCTCCCTTGCAGGGTCTTTTCTGCCAAACCAGAAACTTCATCTGTGCCTCCTTCCTCTGTCTAAATCCTCCTGTCTCACTCTCCCCACTTTGATCCAGGAAGAAAAAAGGCCCAAGGCTGCTGGGCGCAAGCCTGTAATCCCAGCACTTTGGGAGGCTGAGGCGGGCGGATCACCTGAGGTCAGGAGTTCGAGACCAGCCTGACTAACATGGTGAAACACTGTCTCTATTAAAAATACAAAAATTAGCCAGATGTGATAGCGGGCACCTATAATCCCAGCTATGCAGGAGGCAGAGGCAGGAGAATCGCTTGAACCTGGGAGGTGGAGGTTGCAGTTAGCCAAGATCGTGCCACTGCACTCCAGCCTGGGTGACAAGAGCAAAACTCCGTCTCAAAAAAAAAGCCCAAGACAAACCTGTGCCTCCTACCTGGGAAGAGGCTAAGGTACCAATTCAAGGACCAGGAAGGAACATGCAAATTATGTAGGTGATCTGGGATCAGCCAGTCCCTCTCTTAGGGGTGCTGGGGGCACCTTTTGCCTCAATAAGCCCCGTCTTCCTGCCCCCTTGATGGTAGGTTCAAGCCCTTCTTGTCACAGCAAAGTTGCCACCATGCTGTCCCCCTGTCTCAGGCCACACTTCCTGGCCACCTGCCCCACCTGGACCCGAACACACCCCACAATCTCCACAGGTGCCCTGTGTCCCCTCCTTGGAGAGACTGATGATGTTTCAGTGTCACCTGCTGGGCAGCAGCTGCCCTTGTGCTCCTGGCATGGGGCTGCCCATGCCTCTTGCTGGGCTGAAGCTGAAATCCGAGGTGCCAGCTCCAAGGATTGACCTCCAGTGAAGCTCCCCCAGTCCCAGTCCCCCAGGGCTGCGGCCTCGCCTGTGATCTGCTCCTCACCAGTACCTCCCCTGCAAGGGGCTCTGCCACTTCCCTCTCCCTTGTAGTCCTTTTTTCCCTCTGGTGGCCCCCACGAGCTCCAAGGAGGCCAGGCCCGTCTCACTGAGCTGTCCCCAGCACCTAGAGGGGCCTGTTCCCGAGCAGGTGTATAAACATCCAGTGGGTTCACCTTGCCTACGGCCTAGACAGAGCCAATTTATTAAGACACGGGAATTGCAATGGAGAAATAGTAATTCACACAGAGCAGCTGTGGGGGGGGTTGGGAGTTTTATTTTATTTATTTATTTATTTATTTATTTATTTTTTGAGACAGAGTCTCGCTCTGTTGCCCAGGCTGGAGTGCAGTGGTGCAATCTTGGCTCACTGCAAGCTCCGCCTCCCGGGTTCATGCCATTCTCCTGCCTCAGCCTCCCGAGTAGCTGGGACTACAGGCGCCCGCCACCACTCCCGGCTAATTTTTTGTATTTTTAGTAGAGACGGGCTTTCACCGTGTTAGCCAGCATGGTCTCGATCTCCTGACCTCGTGATCCACCCGTCTCGGCCTCCCAAAGTGCTGGGATTACAAGCGTGAGCCACCACGCCCGGTCGGGAGTTTTATTATCACTCATATCAATCTCCCCATGCATTCAGGGATTGGAGTTTTTAAGGATAATTTGGCGGGTAGGGTCTCGGGAAGTGGGGAGTGCTGATTGGTCAGGTTGGAGATGGAATCATGGGGGTTGAAGTGAGGTTTGCTTGCTGTCTTCTGTTCCTGGGTGGGATGGCAGAACTGGTTGAGCCAGATGACCACCGGTCTGGGTAGTGTCACCTGATCCATCCAGTGCAGGGCCTGCAAAATATCTCAAGCACTGATCTTAGGTTTTACGATAGTGATGTTATCCCCAGGAGCAACGTGGGGAGGGTCAGACTCTTGGAGTCAGAGGCTGCAGGACCCCTAAACCATAATTTCTACTCGTGTAGCTAATTTGTTAGTCCTGCAAAGGCAGACTGGTCCCCAGGCAAGAAAGGGGTCTTTTCAGGAAAGGGCTATTAGCAATTTTGTTTCACAGTCAAACCATGAACTGAATTCCTTCCTACAGCTTGGCCTATGCCCAGGAATGAATAAGGACAGCTTAAAGGTTAGAAGCAAGATGGAGTTGGTTAGGTATGATCTCTTTCGCTGTCACAATTTCCTCAGTTATACTTTTTGCAAAGGCAATTTCAGGTGCTTGGGAGGCCTTTGGCCCTGGGGAGGAGACATCCCCCTTTCTCTTGTTTTCCACCTTCTCCTACCCTTACCCCTCCATTCCCCTAGTTGAGAGGCAGAAGACGATAGCGAGAGATGGCAGGGCTCCGGCTGCCCCTCCCCGACTGGCGCCAGTCCTTCTCCAGATCAGGACTCCTGTTTGCCTCTGACCTGCGCAGGCACTCCACGTGCCCTAGACCTGGCCAAAGCAAGGGCCGCTGCTCTCACCCAGGCAGCTTCTCCCTCATGCACCTGCTGAGGATGCCCTGGTGGCCATGTTCCCCTAGGACTTTGCCTGAGGGGGCTCTAGGGACTAGCAAATGGGAATGCTCTGAGAGCTGTCTGACTCATGCCTGTAATCCCAACACTTTGGGAGGCCAAGGTGGGTGGATCACTTGAGGTCAGGAGTTTGAGACCAACCTGGCCAACATGGTGAAACCCTGCTTCTATTAAAAAAAAAAAAAAATGTAGCCAGGCATGGTGGTAGGCACTTGTAATCCCAGCTACTTGGGAGACTGAGGCAGAAGAATCGTTTGAACTCAGGAGGCAGAGGTTGCAGTGAGCTGAGATCGCGCCACTGCACTCCAGCCTAGGCAACAGAGCAAGACTCTGTCAAAAAAAAAAAAAAGAAAAGAAAGAAAAGAAAAAAGAAATGCAGTCTCAGCCCCCACCCAGGACCTCCTGGGTCAGAATCTGTGATTTAACAAGAGCCCCGGATGATGTCTGCACTCGGATGAGATCCAGTCTAGAAACCTCACCTCTCCACACCCACCTTGCCCCTCCCCACATGCCCTGTGCCTTCCTCCCCTGCAGTAGCTGGTGATTGCTACAGCTGAGCCTGCAGCAAGCTCCCCACAACTCTCCACCTCCTTTTCTGCTTGTGTCCTGACCTTCCAGGACACTGCTTCACGCACTGATTCATGCAGCCCAGTGCTGGGAGGTGTAACAGCCACCTCAGCTCCCGGGCCTGAAGCTGCACAACTAACACGGAGACAGCCAGATACGGCCCCCTTCTGGCTCTGATTCTTCCAGGCCTGCCTTCAGCCCACAGTTACAACAGCATCTTTTGACCACATCACAGGTCCCCCCAACAAATGAGTCAGATAGCTGTAGTGTGACCCCTGCCGCACCATTTGCCAGCCATGCGACCTTGGCCAGATTATCACAGCTCTGAGAGTGGCAGCTGCCTCATCTATAAAGTGGGGGTAATTATCACATTGACTCATGCGGAAGTTGCGAGGCTTGGCTAAGGTAACTCATCCGTTCATCTATTGCTGCAAAAAAAAGATGTTTACAGAGTGCTGTTGTGTGGCCGGCATCAGGAACGACAGAGACCCAAACAGACCAAGTCCTGTCCTAAGGAAGCTTATTAAGGAGGGAATCTGGACAGACGTAGAATGAAGACGTGAGTCCCATGCCAGCAGGTGCTTAGGGGGTGTGAATGAATGAGTGAATAAATGAATGAATGAATGAATGAATGAATGAATGAATGAATGCAAGTGCACCATGAGCTGCACCCTCCCTCAATCACAAAGCTATCCCCAGGCTCCCCCACCCTGAAGTTACCATGGAATAGAAAGACATGGGTCTAAAGCTACAGAGGAACTTAAGGGAGCATCAGAAGATTGGGGTGGGGGAAGCTTCTGGGTTTTCTGGCAGTTAATGGTTATAGATGAATCAAAGCAATTATAAAAAGATTCCAGACGTAGAGCACATTTGCTTAAAATAGTCTATAATTGCAGCAGAATTAGAATTGTTTTACAGATAGTTTTACAATCTCTTTGTGTGTGTGTGTGTGTGTGTGCGTGTGTGTGTGTGTAAAATCATCTCAAAGATGGTAAGATCTGGGAATACTTCTTCTCAGGGTTTCGGAGCCTCCTCATTTCAGGGAGAACAATCCCCCTGACTCTTAATGTACCACGAACATCCCTCTAAGGACTCTCTGAGCCTCCCTGGATCACCAAATTTGAGAGCTAGGAGTCGAGAACACCCACCCACCCCATGTTTTCTGGACAGGAAACTGAGGCCCTGACTTGCCCGATGTTAAGCCCGTGATTACAGGCAGCTGGAAATGGAGATTCGAACCCAGTGCCCTTGGTGGCCTATGGTGTGGGCGTCGTTGCATCCCTGGCACCGCACAGTAAATGCTGGTGATCAGCACTGACACAGGCAACGTCGACAGAGCAGCGAACACAGCACAATAGGGTACAGAAGCCAGACACCCAGCCTGGGCAGCATGGCAAAACCCCATCCCTACAAAAAATACAACTGTTAGACGGGCATGGTAGCACGCACCTGTGCTCCCAGCTATTCAAGGGGCTGAGGTGGGAGGATGGCTTGAGTCCATGAGGTCGAAGCTGCAGTGAGCCATGGATGAGCCTTCACTGCACCACTGCACTCCAGCAATGGCGACAGGCCGCCAGCTCCACCTACACAACAGAAAAGGGCAAACCAAGACTCTAATTGGTGGTTGCCGGGGCTGGGGGCGTGGCAGGGACTGACCTCTGCAGGCACAAGGGGACTTTTCCCTGGTGAGGGAGCTGTTCTGTATCTTGGTGGTGGTGGTGGTTACATGCACTGAATGTGTTTGTCAAAACTAATAAAAAGAGTAAATTACACCTCAAGTTATTTTTGTTTCGTTTTGTCTTGTTTTGGGGATGGAGTCTCGCTCTGTCGCCCAGGCTGGAATGCAGTGGCACAATCTCGGCTCACTGTAACCTATGCCTTCCCATTTCAAGCGATTCTCCTGCCTCAGCATCCTGAGTAGCTGGGATTACAGGCGCCCGCCACCACGCCCAGCTAATTTTTTTTTTTTTTCCTTTTAGTAGAGACTGGTTTTCACCATGTTGGCCAGGCTGGTCTTGAACTCCTGACCTCAAATGATCCCCCCGCCTCAGCCTGTGCTGGGATTACAGACGTGAGCCACCACGCCTAGCCCCTCAAGTTTTTAAGATGCAGCCTAAAATAATGATGATACTGATAATAAGAATAACCTTGAAAGCCAAAAAAAAAAAAAGTTCATGTTAGGATCACAACACAGAGGCCCGGGGGGTTCCCCTGTCAGAGCCGGAAAATACCTGTGAGCAACTCAGTCCAGGGTCGGTCAGGGATTTCTGTCCACAAACTTTTCTCCTAGGAGATTCCTCAACCCAACACCGCAAAACCAGTGTGCTCTGACCCAAACCTGGCTTCACTCCTGCTTCCCAGACCAGGAGCGGGATTCCACCAGGCACCCAGGCCCGCACAAACATGGGGCCAGCTCCCTCGTCCACTGCTCTCAAAACCTTCACAAGTCACTGACCTGCAATTCCTCCCATTCCTCCCTGCAGCTCTGACCTGGCCAGGTACTCACGTGTGTGCCATCACCCTCAGGACAGGCTCTGTGTCCCCTACCACCCCGCCCTGTGCCTCCCTGGGATCCTGTGCCTCCTGCTCAGGGCCTGCCAGGGCCTCTGGCCACCAACAGGGTTTGCTGGGTGAGCTCCTCGGTCCAGCAGTCAGAGGCCTCCACAGACTGGCACCAAAACACAACGAATGCCTACATCATCCCCCCAATCCCACCCCACAGGACCCCTGCCCATCACCATCCACAGGTCCAACTCTTCACTGAAAGCAGCCTCAGTGGAAGGGTTTGGGTGAGGTGGTAGGCACAGGGGCCGGGGAAAGAAGAAAGAAGGTGATGGCAGGGGCAGGCAGGCCTCACTGAACTCTAAAACCTCAACAGCCCCGCCAGCCTCCATCTTGACAGCTCCAGTGACAGGGACGTCAGCCCCCAAAGCAGCCCCTCCAGCTCTGGGGAGCTCGGACACTCATGGTCTCTGCCTTACACTGAGCTCAAGGCCATCCTTGTCCCTGGTTCTCATTCTGCCCCCAGGCTCCCAGACAGAGGTCAGATGGGTGACAGTGGTGACCTCAGCCTTCCCGGGTCTCTGCCCATCCTTGCAGCCACTTTTCTGGTGGATCAGGTTCCCAAGTGGAGCAAGCGCAGGGGTCCCCGTTCATCTGGCCAGGATGGAAGCCTCTCTCTCTCTGTCCTCTTGCTGGCTCAAGAATGCTTTTGCTGTTATTGCAACCTCATCGCCTCAGTGACCCAGGTTAAACCTGCTGTGAATGAAATCCCCCCATCTCGCTGGAACCGTGGGTTCTTTGCCACACATGTGACAAGCGTTGTCCTCCCAGGCACTCCCGGGAAGGGTGCGTATGAATGGTCCATCCTAAGTGTGTCCTCCCAGCCACTGCACAATCCTCTCTGGCCACCTGAAATAGCAGCGTTGCTTTCTAGTTGGAAGGGGCTTCACCGATCCCGTGGTGCACACTCCAACTTCATGGATCAGGAAACCGAGAACAGCACCAGAAGGGTTAGGTATTGCTGGGTCCCCCCGCCGACCGTGGTGGGGAAGACACTCCCCAGGTCCCCATGAGCTCAGATTGTGCCCCTGCACATGGCCCAGCTGCTCTGAGGCAACCTCTGAGTACGTTAATGCTCATTTCTGCCTGGCTGACAATTTATAGGGAAGGTGGTTAATAGAACAGGACCAGCCCTGTAAGCAGGTGGGAAGGAGGCGCCATCCTAGGGCAAACCTTCTGATACAAACCTGTGTCAGAAGTAGCTGGTTCTAGGAACCAGAGTGGCCTTCAGTCCTCAAATCCCCCTACCCAGAAAGTCCTAATTCCATCTCAGGTAAACAAAGGCATTCTCGGCCTGGGGTAGGGGAAACCCAACCTCCTGACTATTCTACCTGACCACCTGCCCTGAGATCAATAGTGTGGGGCTGGCTGGTGGGTGTAGAAGAAGGTGTTTGGGAACTGAGGGACTCCCGAGGAAGAGGTGTGGGGAAGGGGAGGGGTGCTGTGGGAAAGGAGGTGTCTCAAGCCCAGCCCTCCATGCTCCCCATTTCACAAAGGAAGACCCAGACAAACGCTCCTGATGAATCGTAGAACACTGGTTGAGCTGAATGTTTCTGGAAGGGAGCAACAGAGGAGGACTGGAAGGGTTTTTTTGAGATGGAGTCTGGCTCTGTTGCCCAGGCTGGAGTGCAGTGGCAAGATCTCTGCTCACGGCAACCTCCACCTCCCGGGTTCAAGCGATTCTCCTGCTCAGCCTCCCGAGAAGCTGGAACTACAGGCATGTGCCACCAAGCCCAGCTAATTTTTATATTTTTAGCAGAGACAGGATTTCTCCATGTTGGCCAGGCTGATCTTGAACCCCTGGCCTCAAGTGATCCACTCGCCTCGGCCTCCCAGGCTGGTGCTGGCCGAGTCTCTGACCATTTTGAGAGTATGATAGAATCTCTGGACCTATAGGCCAGAAAAATGTATATGCTCATACACAGCCTTGTACCCCGAAAACCTCCATAGAATCCATGGGACCCCAGGTTTCAAGCCCTCGGATGAGTGGAGAAATGAGAAGAACTCCTAGCTCGGCTTCTCTGTCTAACACCCTGTCCCACCAGCTTAGACCCACTAAGCGGGTCCACGTAGTCCCTCGCCCTGAGCACCCCTACCCTAGAAGGAGGTCTGTGTGGCGAGGGAGGTGGGGTTTGTTCCTGTCGTATCCCCCTTTTCCTATGAAAAGTGTCCTAGTTCAGATGATATGCTGTATGGTCACCCCAGAGGGAAGTAACCATTCTGTTTCTCCAGCCCATGGTGGGGTGGCCATGGGATGGGGGGACCTCATTCTTCCACCACGGCCATACATCATTCCATCAGAAAGGCCACTAACGCGCCCACTAGACTTGGCCGCCAGCTGATGGCAAGATTTGTCGTCTTGGGGATCAACCTTGCTCATGTCTAAACTTACCATTGTGAGACCTTGCACCAGCTGACCACCGTTTCTCATCTTCCGAGATTTTCTTTTTCTGTCTAGACATTTACGGTCCCTCTCAATGCTTTCCTGGAATTCTCTCACTATTTCTGCTACTCTTTTTCTCTGGAATTATTTAAGAAGTGTTTATCTGAATGCAGTTTTGCAAGCTACTTTAAACATTTCCCCCTTAAAGTGCATCCTATGAATAATATAAACAAACGGCAATTATAAAATGATACAAGAATGCCTCCAAATTGCAGAGATTAAGCTGTAATTTTCAGTGGCGAAGATGTGGATACCAGGATGTGCAGATGATCCCACGTTTCATCAAATTCGAATGGGAGTGGAGTTCCACAGTCTGAATAGAATGCTTAGCCTGATGACTCTAACTGAAAATTGTTTTCTATCTATTCTAAAGCACTCAAACCTGTGAAGCTTGGGAAAGTCATTGACCTCCAGTCGTTCTGCTGAGAAACAGCTGGCTCTATTTCCATGGAGACCACGGAATCTGAAGATTTGGAAAAGACCTGGAGGAAATCAGCAAGTGATCAACCGAACATTGATAATGAACCAGCCAAGGTGAAACCTGAGTTACTCCCAGAAAAAGAGGAGACTTCTCAAGCTGACCAGGATATCCAAGACAAAGAGCCTCATTGCCACATCCCAATTAAGAGAAATTCCATCTTCAATCGCTCCATAAGACGCAGAAGCAAAGCCAAGGCCAGAGACAGCCCCGAACGGAACGCCAGCTGCCTGGCAGGTCAGTATCAGGGACAGCTGTCACGGCTGTTCCCTTACATCCAACTGGAGTCATCAGTGCTGAAAGGTCCTCATTAAATGAGAAAGGATAAGCGGCATTGAAAAGTACCAAGGACAGTTTCAACAGGGTAGTGCATTTTAAAACCATTATCTAAAGAATCCAAATTCCTCCACTATGATGATGTGTGTACTTCGGAGAAAGGGTTGACCCAAATTAGACAATTAGACTGGCTTCTATTGAAAAGAGATTTCTTGTTCTAGAACTCAGCAAAACACCCCTCGCTGTACATGCATTCTAGGAGGGAGACTTAGAGCCATCCACATTAGGGGTCATCTGGGAACATGAATTGTCTCAGTGATGAGGTTCTGTCTTGTTCTCTCACTGTGACTGCCATAGCCAAAGCTTCTGCTGCTCTGAAAATAAATGAAATTAAAACCTTGGGAATAGATTTGCAGCAAGACTTCTTAATCTTTTAGACCAGTGCCTAGCACATTTTATCTGCTCAAAATATATGTACTGAGCAGAATAAAGTTCAGAAAACTTTACAAATGGGGTGTTGGTGCTACAGACTCTTTTCCTTGTGACGTGCTCCTGTGGTTGACGGGCAGCCTGCTAGGGGTGCAGAATGTGTGGCAGTTTCCCAGCGCTGGAGGCACAGCAGCTGCCACCAGACTGTATATGCTACCCTGAGTGTGCCAGAGTGGCAACCCCTGCTAAATCCAGAGACTTCATCAGTGCATTCAAAAACATTCATTAAACCCTGTATTGGGTAGCTGTTTGCCACACGTTAAACTCCCTCAAAATAGAGAGACTTAAAACAACAATATTTATAATTTCTCATGATCCTGGGGGATGGTTTAGTAGTTCCTGTGTCTGGGCCAGTTTACCTAACCTCTGCAATCAGCTGGTGGCTCTTCTGGGTTTGGAAGGTGGAGGACAGCCACTCATCCCTCTGGTGGTCTGTGAACTGGGACTGCCTGCCTCTGCTCCACGTGGTCTCTCATCCCCCAGCAGGCTGGCCCAGGCTTATGCACATGGAAGTCGAGTTCTGAGAGAGCAAAAGCAGAAGCTGCCTGGCATCTCGAGGCCTAGACTGAGAGATTCAGACCTTGCGTAGTCCCTTGCACCGTGTTCTGTCGGTCAAACCAGCCCACAGGGCCAGCCCAGACCAAAGGGGGTGGGGGAATTGACTTCACCACTCCACAGTGGTGGAATCTGTGGCTGTTGGCCATCCACCACAAACACTAACAAAATCATGTATCAAGCACTGAGTTAAGCAAGACAAATACAATGATTGAAATACTATAGTCATGGAAGCTCAACTTTTCCATGTGTTTGAAATTTCCCATATACTAAAAGTTAAAAGCACACTCTCACACACAAGGAAGCTGGGGTCTCTGCCTTTGAGGAACCCACAGTATTGTAATGATGTCATTTTACTGCAAACCATGTGTGAAAGTTTACAAGAGAGAGAAAGGCAAAGCACTAGACCCTTCTGCTGGGGTTAGGAAAGGGCTTCCCAAAGAAGATGATATTTCAGATGAGTCTCGACAAATGGGTAAGGATGGCCTGGTGCAGTGGCTCACGCCTATAATCCCAGCACTTTGGGAGGCCAAGGCGGATAGATCATCTGAGGTCAGGGGTTCGAGACCAGCCCGGCCAACATGATGAAACTCCGTCTCTACTAAAAATACAAAAATTAGCTGGGCATGGTGGTGCGTGCTTGTAATCCCAGCTACTCAGGAAGCTGAGGCAGGAAAATCGCTTGAACCCGGAGGGCAGAGGTTGCAGTGAACCAAAACCATGCCACTGCACTCCAGCCTGGGCAAAAGAGTGAGACTCCATCTCAAAAAAAAAAAAAAAAAAAAAAATAGGATAAGGACATGGCTGGGGAGAGAGTGGGAGCGAACTTGGTTGATTTCATGCAGGTACCCAGTGGCTGTGCTAGTGTGCTAGGCAGGCATTTCAAGGGTATTCTTACCATACCTATTTTACAGATCAAAAAATAAACAACTGAGGCCCACAGAGATTGAGCCACTTACCCAGAATCACAAAGCTATTGTACAGTACAGATTGAGCTGGAGTTCAGATCCTTCTGGCTCCAAAGCCTGTGTAGATGGAGAAGGGGGTTACAGTAGCGCCATCCAACAGAAATATGCTGCAAGCCACATATATCATTTAAAATTTTCCAGTGGCCACATTTAAAAAGTACAAATAAATGGGTGAAATTAATTTTAACAATGCATTTTATTAACCCAGCAGATGCAAAAGGTACCATTTTATCCTGTAGTTAATAATCAACATAAAAAATATCAGTGAAATAGTTTACACTCCTTTTTTTTGCATGAAGTCTTTGAAATCTGTTGAGTATTTTATATTTGCAGCCCCTTTCAATTCGCAAGCCAAATTTTCATTGGAAATACTTGATCTGGATTTAGATTGCATAAAATGTACAGTCAGAAAAGTGGATTTACATACCCAAATTGATCCAAATACCCTTAAAAGTTTCCCAACAACTGAATCAATATGAGTTTGTACTTTTAAATGTAAATTATATTAAATAAAATGAGAAATTCCCCTCCTCAGTCACATTTGCCAGCCACATTTCAAGTGCACAATAGCCACACGTGGCTAGCAGCCACCCTGTTGGACAGGGCAGGGGTAGGGCATTGTAAGTAGACAGAAAAGCAGCTGCAGCTGCCAAGGTCGGGGGTCAGGGAAGTCTTTTGGGGTTGCAAGAAAAGGGAGGTGTAGGGCTGTGTCTGGGATGAAGCTGGGAAGGGAAACACGGCTGCTGCATAAAGAGCCTCGCATTTGTGACCTCCCCAAGCTGAGCCAAGGATGCTGACACCAGATAGACAGAACAATGCCATCCCCAAAGGTGGCCTTTATGTCTAGCTATAAACGTTTTCATCAGATTTGCAGCGGTTGTTTGTTTGTTTGAGATGGAGTCTCGCTCTGTCGCCCAGGCTGGAGTGCAGTAGTGTAAGCTCAGCTCACTGCAGCCTCCACTTCCTGGGTTCAAGTGATTCTCCTGCCTCAGCCTCCCAAGTAACTGGGACCACAGGTGCCTGCCACCATGCCCGGCTAATTTTTGTATTTTTAGTAGAGACAGGGTTTCACCATGTTGGCCAGGCTGGTTTCGAACTCCTGACCTCAAGTGATCCACCCACCTCGGCCTCCCAAAGTGCTGGGATTACAGGCATGAGCCACCGCGCCAAGACTTGCAGTTTTATTTTTACAGTGACTCCTTCATGTCACCTCCTTGGAGCGAATTCTTTTGACTGCTCGGTACTTCCTGATCCAAGAGTCCAAGGAGAAAATGTCCTGCTTGACCTACACGGTGAGAAAAGCACGGGGTGGGGGCTGGGGAAGAGAAGGAGCAGACAAAATGGGCTACTGGGTCACTCCACAGCCACCAAAGAAGCTCATGATCTGGAGTCACGATGTGTGATTTGGGTCTGGAAGGTGTGGGACATTCTCCGTTTCATCTGCAAAATGAGTACCCCTTCAAAATCACAGCAGATCATTGCCTAAAAATCCCACCCCTGGGTGAGCTGACTTTCTGGGGGAGGCTAACCTGACTTATTATTTAACATTGATTAGGACTTGGGAATTGTTAGATGCTAAAAAATTGGCAAGTTGCCAGTGATTTTTGACCAGTAGAAATAACACCAATGGTTATGGCTTTATTGCCCTCTAAGCATTAGCCAGGTTTGTATTCTTATTTCCAGTACCTTTTTTTCCACTGACTACGTATGTGTGTTTATGTATATGTAAATGTATATGAAGTTGCTTAAATCATCATTATAATTTTCTTTTTTTTTTCACCCAGGCTGGAGTGCAGTGGCACGATCTCAGCTCACTGTAACTTCCGCCTGCCGGGTTCAAGCAATACTCCTGCCTCAGCCTCCCAGGTAGCTTGGATCACAGGCATCCGCTACCACGCCCGGCTAATTTTTGTATTTTTAGTAGAGACGGGGTTTTACCATGTTGGCCAAGCTGGCCTCGAAATCCTGACCTCAGGTGATCCGCCCGCCTTGGCCTCCCAAAGTGCTGGGATTACAGGTGTGAGCCACCGCGCCCAGCCCATAATTATAATTTTCATAGGGATGGCATCCCAGGCCATCTGGCACAGCACGAGGTGTGACAAACTCCCGTTCAGGGAGTGAGGGGAGGGACACCCCTTACCACTCTGCTTCCTCCACCTTCCAGCGTGACTGCTGCTACTGTCCTAGGCTTACAGAGAATTGCCTGAAAAGGGTCGATCTGTATCTTCTAACTTGCTCCATTTCTGAAATGTCACAGATTCACAGGACAATGGAAAATCTGTAAATGAGCCCCTGACCT
Source organism: Hylobates moloch (assembly GCF_009828535.3). NCBI lineage: Eukaryota > Metazoa > Chordata > Mammalia > Primates > Hylobatidae > Hylobates > Hylobates moloch. The sequence goes on from NW_026652276.1 coordinate 8,784,142, forward strand.
TGAATATCCCCTGGAGCAGAATGCCTCCTTGCAGAACAGCAATGCAGACAGGCCCAGGAGCTCAGAAAATGAGGTAAGAGATGGCGGATCATGAGGAGTGCTGGTCTGGGAAGGTTGCACCAGAGGTCATTGCTGCAAAGACTTGACAGGGTTACAAGGGTATCTTGTTAAAAAAAAAATAATAACTTTTGGTTGCCCATGCTAAAAAAATAAATAAATAAAAACTCCATAATTTAAAAAAAACTATTGTTTTGTACAGTAATTTAAAAATATATATATTTGTGGGCTGTGATGGGGTCTTGCTATGTTACCCAGGCTGGTCTCAAACTCCTGGGCTCTAACAATTCTCCAGACTCAGCCTCCCAAACAGCTGGGATTACACGCACAAGTAACAAAAAAACTATTGTTACTCCTCTGTCACAAAACTAGGAAATTTTAAATACTACATATATCAAGAAATAGAATAGAAAAATCACAGCCCGGCGTGGTGGCTCACGCCTGTAATCTCAGCACTTTGGGAGGCCGAGGCAGGCAGATCACTTGAGGCCAGGAGTTTGAGACCAGCCTGGCCAACATGACGAAACCCTGTCTCTACTAAAAATACAAAAAAAATTAGCCAGGTGTGGTGGCACTCACCTGTAATCCCAGCTACTCGGGAGGCTGAGGCAAGAGAATTGCTTGAACCTGGGATGTGGAGGTTGCAGTGAGGTGAGATAGAGCCACTGCACTCCAGTCCTGGTGATGGAGTGAGACTCTGTCTCAAAAAAAGAATGAAGCGGGGGAGGGAGGGAGGGAGGAAGGAAGGAAGGAAGGAAGGAAAAGGAAAGGAAGAGATAGTTCATTGTATCTTGGCCAGGCTGGAAGGAAGGAAGGGAGAGAGAGTTCGCTGTATCTTGGCCAGGTACAGTAGCTCGTGCCTGTAATCCCAGCTCTTTGGGAGGCTGAGGCCAGAAGATCATTTGAGCCCAGGAGTTTCAGGCCAGCCCGGGTAACATAGCAAGACCCCATTTAAAAAAAAAAGAACTGTACTGCCACCACCCAGAGAGGTTTTACTATGTTGTAAATGTGCTCCAGGTATTTTTTTCTATATGTTTATGCATCCTTCCTTTTTGTAAAATGAGATCTTACTGTAAAATATTCTCTAGTATGACTGGATTGTGACTTATTAATTATCTTCCTATTGTTGGGTTTTGGGTATTGTATCAGTCAGTATCGAATTCAGCTGCTTATTTTAAAACATAGCACAGCTTAACAAGGCAGAAATCTATTTGGCTCTTGTGTGAAAGAAGTCTAGAGGGTTGTGACCGTGGCTGCTTCATGCCTGCATGGACTCAGGCTCCTTCTAGCTTTCTACTCTGTCATCTGTCAAGGTGACTGCCAGAGCTCCAGCCATCACAGCCACAGTTCAGGTGGAGGGAAAGAGAAAAGCCAGCACAGGGCCCCGCTCTGAGGGCCCAAACAGCAGCTGGGGGGTGGGGAGAAGATGAAGCAAGAGGTAGGGGCTTTGGCTGTGGCAGGGTCTGCACCTGGAGAGGGAGAAGCAGACAGTCGGGAAATCGCTTTGGGCTGCTCTCTTTAATATCCAGCGAAAGAGATCATTTGCTTATAACTTCCACGTAGCCAGCAAAGCTTTGCACGTCTGCCTGAGGTTTCACACAAGGCCCATGCAGGTGGTGCCAACCTACAGAGCAGGGTGAAGTGGGGAATCTGGAGGAAGAAGTGAGCCCCTTCCTGTTTGTACCACACCAAGTCCAGCTTGCCCATGAACCTGAGCCCCCTTCTGTCTTGGTGGCTTAGTGAGCACAGTGGTTTTGGTGAGCACATTGATGTTGACTGCCTCCAAAGCAGGAAATGCCAGCTTCACTGTGCCACATGTCGCTATTACATTCTCTGAGCTGGATCTCCATAGAGAGATAAGTCATGATACACGTGCTGTGGAGACATTTTCTAGACCAAAGCCTCCGATGGGCTGTCAGGTTTGGAGGGCTTTGAGTTATTGCTTTTAAAGGTACAGTCCAAAATATGCATTTCTCCTGGGCATGCTATAGTGACCATGGGTGAGCCCTTCCATCTAATGGAAGCTTGTCTGATGTGAGACTCCCAGGGTCCTCACCCATTCTCTGTCATTTGCTCCTGGCTTCACTTGCTCCATAGCATTCTGAGGCAGCTCTGTCATCCACATAACTGAATCCCTGCTCTTGCCCACAATTCTGTGTCACTGTCTTCTCATACTGGGTCCCTGATGCAAAATGTCGTGGCTGATTTTGAGCATCTCTGGTTCAGTTTCCATAGTCACCTTCCCAATGTCTTTATCCATTCCTATTGAAGTTCCATTTTGCTCTCATACAGCGAAATCATTCTCTGTCTCCTTGCTTGATTTGTGCATAGAAAGGCAGGTTTCATGATCTAAATTTAGCAGAGGAAAAATACCAACAGCAACAGCAGCAACAAAACCCCTACATGGCACAAAGACTGGTAACAAAGAGAGACTACAGCATTTGTCTCAGAAAAGCCCCAAATATTTTATCTCCCTCGTTTGTTTTTGGACTTGTCGCTGTCATTAGTGTATTCATAAAGGTGATTTAAATAATGCTTTATTGAAGGTCATCTTACATTACAGTAAATTGTTCAGATCTTGGGTCTATAGCTTGATGAATTTTTACACAGGTACTACACCTCCTTGACCATCAACTGGACCAAGATATAGAACATTTCCATTGCCCCAAGAGGGCCCCTCAGGGTCCTTTTTCAAGTCAATATCCAACTCTCAGATGTAACCATCTTCTAACATCTATCACCATCAGACTGGTTTTGTTGGTTCACACAACAAATGAGATCACACGGTGTGTACTCTACAGTGTCTGACTTCTGTTGCTCAACATAATATTTTTGAAATTCATCAGTATATGTGTACCAGATTGTTCTTTTTGTTCTTTTTTTTTTTTTTTTGAGACAGAGTCTCACTCTGTCGCCCAGGCTGGAGTACAGTGGCACAATCTCAGTTCACTGCAACCTCCACTTCCCAGGTTCAAGTGATTCTCCTGCCTCCCAAATAGGTGGGAATACAGGCACCTGTCACTACACCCAGCTAATTTTTGTATTTTTAGTAGAGACAGGTGTTTCACCACATTGGCCAGGCTGGTGTCGAACTCCTGACCTCAAGTGATCCGCCGGCCTCAGCCTCCCAAAATGTTGGGATTACAGGCGTGAGCCACCGCACCCAGCCCAGATTATTCCTTTTTATTGCTGAGAGGTATTGCCACAATTTGCTTGTCTACCCTTCTGTTGATCGATATTTGAATTGTTTCCAGTTTTCAGCCATTATGAATAAAGTTGCTATGAACATCCTTAGACAATACTTTTTGTGGATGTACGTACTCATTTCTCTGGGGTGTATACCCAGGAGTGGACTTGCTAGGTCTTAGGATAGGTGTACATTTAAATTTATTAAAAACAGGCAAATGATTTCTCAAAATGATTGTACTGTTTTACACTCCCACCAGCAAGGCATCAAGGTTCCAGTTGCTCCAGATCCTTGCCAACTCTTGGAATTGTCGGTCTTTGTAATTGTATCTGTCTTACTATATTGTGGTTTCTCACTATGGTTTTAATTTGCAGTTTCCTGATAACTAAGGGTGTTGAACACCTTTTCATATGTTTATTGGCCATTCATGGTGCCTGTTTAAGATGCCTGCCGGGCATGGTGGCTCATGCTTGTAATCCCAGCACTTTGGGAGGCCGAGGCGGGCGGATCACAAGGTCAGGAGATCGAGACCACGGTGAAACCCCGTCTCTACTAAAAACACAGAAAAATTAGCCGGGCGTGGTGGCGGGCACCTGTAGTCCCAGCTACTTGGAGAGGCTGAGGCAGGAGAATGGCGTGAACCCAGGAGGCGGAGCTTGCAGTGAGCCGAGATCGTGCCACTGCACTCCAGCCTGGGTGACAGAGTGAGACTCTGTCTCCCAAAAAAAAAAAAAAAAAAAAGATGCCTAACCATTTTTTATTTTTTATTGTATTTTTAATTTGTAGGAGTTCTCTATATATCTTGAACACAAGTCTTTGCTCAGATGTGTACTGTAAATATTTTCTACTAGCCTGTGACTTACTTGTCTTTTAAGTTTCTTGTCTTTTTTTTTTATTTGAGATGGAGTCTCGCTCTGTCGCCCAGGCTGGAGTGCAGTGGCGTGATCTTGGCTCACTGCAACCTCACCTCCCAGGTTCAAGCAATTCTCCTGCCTCAGCCTCCCAAGTCGCTGGAATTACAGACTCCTGCCACCACACCCAGCTAATTTTTATATTTTTAGTACAGACAGGGTTTCACCATATTGGCCAGGCTGGTCTTGAACTCCTGACCTCAGGTGATCTTCCTGCCTCAGCCTCCCAAAGGTCTAGGATTACAGACATGAGCCACTGTGCCCAGCCAAGTTTCTTGTCTTTTAATGAGCAGAAATTTTGAATTTTGATGAAGACTAAGTTACCAATTTTTTTATTGTTTGTCCTTTTATATCCTAAGAAATATTTGACCACTTCGAAGTCATGAAGATACTCTGTTACGTCTTCTTATAGCAGTTTTAGACTCTTCATTTTCATATTTGGGTCTATGGTCCATATAGATCTCTAGTTGCTCTTGTACTGTTTATTGAGAAAGCTTTCTGTTCCATCAATGAACTGCATTGGTACTTTTTTCAAAAGTCCAATGACTGTAGACATGTGGGTCTATTTCTGAACTTTTATTCTGTTTCATTGATCTAGTTTTCTATCTTTATGCCACTACCATAGTGTCTTAAATACTGTTGCTTTATGCTTAATCTTAAAATCTGGTAGCGTAAACCCTCCTACTTTGTTCTTATTAAATATAGTCTTGACTATTTTAAATCTTTTGCATTTCTGTACAAATTTTGGCATCAGTTTGTCAATTTCTACCAAAAAAAATCAGCTAGAATTTCAGTTGAAATTGCATTGTCTCTACAGATAAATTTCAGGTTTAATGCATATGTTAGCTAGCTTGACTTAGTCATTCCACAAGGTATGTATATTTCAAAACAACATATTGTATACAATATATACAATTTTTGTCAATTTTTTTTTAAAAATGAAGGGATCATTGACACCTGAATATTGGCAACTTAAATTGCTCGAACTATGAACATGTCCTAATCTTTCGCTTATGTAGATATTCTTTAAATTAATCCAGCAATGATTTGTAGTTTTTAACGTAAAGGTTTTACACATATTTTAAATAAATTTGTTTGTAGGTATTTCATGTTTTTTATCCTATTTTAAATGCCAGTGTTTTCTAATTTCATTTTTCAATCATTTTTTGGTAGTATGTAAAAATAAAATTAATTTTCGCATGTTCACCTAGTATCCTGTGATCTTAATAAATTCACTTATTTGTTCTTTTTGAGATTGAGTCTCATTCTATTACCCAGGCTGGAGTGCAGTGGCACTATCTCAGCCCCCTGCAACCTCCACCTCGCAGGCTCAAGTGATTCTCCTGCCTCAGCTTCCCAGGTAGTGGGATTACAGGTGCCCACCACCACACCTGGCTAATTTTGTTGTTGTTGTTGTTGTTGTATTTTTAGTAGAGACAGGGTTTCACCATGTTGACCACGCTGGTCTTGAACTCCTGATCTCAAGTGGTCCTCCCACCTCAGCCTCTCAAAGTGCTGGGATTACAGGCATGAGCCGCTGCACCCAGCCGCATTTCTTTCTTTTCAATCGTCATGCCTTCTATTTGTTTCTCTTGCCTTATTGCATTGGCAAGGACTTCAATCATAGTGCTGAATAGAAGTGGTGAGAGTAGACACCCTTGTCTTATTTCTTGGCCAAGGCTGCTTTGATGACAAAGATCAGAAGCCTACTCAAATTTGCTCAAGTAAAAGAGGGATATTGTAAGGATGCTGGATCCCAGAGACTCCAGGTAGAAGAGATGAAGCCCATCTTTCCATCTTTATAAGAATGAAGGAGCCATCAAAAACCAGAGCCGCTTTATCCTTTTCTTGGGGGCCATGAGGCCCCCTCCTCTCTGTTTCTCTCTGTGGACTGCTCTGTTGTCCTGCTTCTCTGCTTTTCAGCTTGCATTTGACATGAATGGCCGTCATTGCCACAGTGACCATTAATCTCAGCTGGCCACGCAGCCACTGGGGACTCTTTTTTGTGTCTCTTAGAGAAAAGGAATTTCTAAAGAAATACTCTGGTTGACCATCCTTTGGTCAGGTGTTTATCTCTGGGTCAAACAGCTAAAAGAGCAGGCGGCAGGATTAATGGGGCCATTCCCGCCTCATCGGTGGGAGCTGTGCTTGGGAGAATTTTTAAATATGTGAAGGTGAGCCAGGCAACCCCAAACATATATAGTGTAGTTAGAGTCTGGGTCTCACACACAAGAGAATGCCGAAAGGGACTTGGGCGAGGTAAGAGCAGAGGATGGAAATAAGAATGGTGGGGGCTAGAGGCAGTAGATTAAAGATTTAGAGTCTTCAGAAGCCCAGAATGGACCCAAGAACAAGTTCTTCAGTTTTCAAGATGTGGGGTGGTGCTGATGTGGGACATGGGATGTTCTTCTTGGTAGTCAGTGCCCGTCCTCAGAGAGTTCATCCAAGGCTGCTTTGCAAGTCCTCTTCTGTATACCAACCAGCAGTGAGTCATGGGTCAGCTGGGCAGCACGGCAGGAGGGAAGCACAATCACTGCAGAAAGATGCTCTGTAAAGAGGGCACAGGAAGCCAACTTACATTTGTCAAGCATCTTTACACTCACGGTCTCATTAAATTCTCTGGCCATTATCCCCATGTGTCGTTTTTTGAGATGGAGTTTTGCTCTTGTTGTCCAGGCTGGAGTGCAGTGGCACGATCTTGGCTCACTGCAACCTCTGCCTTCCAGGTTCAAGTGATTCTCCTGTCTCAGCCTCCCAAGTAGCTGGGATTACAGGCATGCGCCACCACGTCCGGCTAATTTTGTAGTCTTAGTAGAGACGGGGTTTCACTATGTTGGCCAGGCTGGTCTCGAACTCCTGACCTCAAGTGATCCACCCGCCTCAGCCTCCCGAAGTGCTGGGATTACAGGCGTGAGCCACCACTCCAGGCCTAGACTCAACACAATTTGGTGCCTAGCCTTAAGGCTGCACAGCTACCTAGTGAGACAGCCAGACGGTGAACCCAGGGGCTCTGACTCCACACCCATGACCTCCCCTTTCCAGGCTGCCTGTGAAGTATGGCCAGGGTAATCACGGCATTGAGAAGGAGGGTGTTCCTATTAATCTGCCCACAGGAGGCGAAGTCCAAACCCCCAGTACATCACTGACTCTGTCCCTTGGGGTCCTCTCAAGTTCAGGTGTTGTATTGGGACTTTATTCCTAGAGGCACAAGGTCATGAATCAGGGTTCTAGTCCCAGAAATCATTTCATATCACAAAAGTGCCACATTGCTAAATATATGTATAAGAAAAAAACTTTAATATGTGCTTTTATACATTGATATTTAGTATACAAAACTAAGCTACATCTAAAATATGTGGGGTATTTTTTTCTGGATAAAGTAAGCAAGCATCAGCCTTGCTAAAGCATTAGCCCACTGGCCTTCCTCTGTTCCTGGCAGTGGCCAGAAGGAATCGCAAGAGCGCATCGCTCCAAGAATGTTCAGCCTGCATTAAACACGGGAGTCACCTCCAAGGCCAACACTCAGCAGGGACAGCCTGAGACAGCCACACTAAGTGTTAACAGCTCTGCTCTAGCTGGTTAGTGCCATACCTGGTTGTTAAACATTGTAACTATCATCCATGGATCTACCTAAAAAGTGGCTATTGTTGCCCGGCACGGTGGCTCACACCTGTAATCCCAGCACTTTGGGAGGCCAAGGCGGGCAGATCACCTGAGGTCGGGAGTTCAAGACCAGCCTGACCAACATGGAGAAACCCCTTCTCTACTAAAAATACAAAATTAGCCAGGCATGGTGGCGCATGCCTGTAATCCCAGCTACTCAGGAGACTGAGGCAGGAGAATCACTTGAACCCAGGGGACGGAGGTTGTGGTGAGCTGAGATTGCACCATTGCACTCCAGCGAGGGCAACAAGAGCGAAGCTCTGCCTTAAAAAAAAAAAAATGGCCATTGCTGTGGAATCGCCCATTGCCACCAATGGCTCATGCACAGCATGGTGAGTCTTCAAGTGCTGATGCTGAGCGATGTCCAGTTTCCATACTGTTCCTTGTATGTATTTCTATGAAAATGTACAATTTGCATGTTCAGTAAGCCTGGGGCAGCTTGTCAGGTGTTTATCAAAGCTAGCTTGGGTTGTTCTGTGAGAGTGTCTAAACAGAGGGACAAACACTCAGTAAAACAGGAGCTGAGGAAACACGGCCTGACTCTGATCAAGCCTGCAGATCTAACCAGGAATTTATAGGAAACACAGGGGAGAGAGGAACAGGTTAAACAACACCATGCAGGCACAGTCATAAAATCCAAACAGGATAAATGCCTCAATTTCTCAAGGAGAAAACTGCAAAGAGAAAAACAAGAAAGAGAGGAAGCAATTAAAAGAGACTAAAGAAATATCAATGGATTGCATTATACAGACCCTATCTGAATCTCTTTTAAAACACACTGTGGGGAGGGGGTGTTTCAGCCAATATCTGATCATGTTAAGAAATTATTGATTATCTCTTTAGGCATGCTAATGGTATTGTAGTTATTTTTAACCTATATTTAACTCTCAATTAACTCTTTTTTAGAAATACAGTCTGAAATATTTCAGATGAAGTGATATGATGTCTGGGATTTGCTTCATAATAATCCAGGCCTGGGGAGGAGTGGGTGGGAGTGGAGATGAAAGACTGACCGTGCGATGAGAACTCTTGAAGCTGGGTGATGAGTATTGGGGGAATTAATTATACTTTTCTGTCTATTTCAGTATATGTTTGAAATTTTCCATAATGAAAACTTTAATTTTTAATATGTTTATTTTTTTAAAGCTTGTTTTTTAAAATACAGAAAGACAGAAGGTTGAGTATAGAGACCCTTCAGTCTTGCCCACCCAGTTCTGGTCCCTTTTTCTGGGAGGTTGGCAGAATCATCAGCTCTTACCACTGACCATGGTGGCCCAGGTGGCATTGACTGTAAGCTCCTCAAACATAGGACCATGCCAAGTTTTGTTGCTTCCTGAGCAATTGGCACAGTGCAACACACCAAAGGACCTCAATACTTGCAAAGGATTGATGAATGAATAAACGCATGCATGCCAACTCCCAGGCAGAGGCTGAGATCTAGGAGCTCAACCACTGACCTCTTGAAGACACACCTGTGCAGACTGGTCCAAAAGTATCCTGGGACTGTGCAGACCAAGGATCTTGCAAAGAGGTCACAATGTCACCAGGATACATGAACACTCCATGCAACTCTGGCAGAAGTACAGTATCTCTAACTCGGAGGGGTTTGCCTGCCCGGCTGCCTTTTGGTGATAACCCATTTTTCCAACTCCCCTAGTAATATAGGAGACCAAGTGCCCTCAGCAATAAAAATACAAATGGAGAATCATAAATTAATTTCCTCTCTGGCATCCCTCCCTTGGGTGCTAGCTGAGGTCCCAGCACTGGCCTCCTAGTTCTGCAGAGCAGAAACAAAAGACATTAGAGCATCGGAAGGATCTCAGGCTACTTGGACACGGTGACTGAAGAGAGGTTTGGATTTTCTATCTGTGAAACCGTTTCTATTTTTACACTATCTCAGAACAAATATAACTGTGACTTATGTTTCACAGTTTATGCAGCTAATTTCATATACTTTTGACAGCTCTATCTTATTTTCAGCAGTTCTAAATGTTTTTCCCCTTCGAGAAGTCGAAGGGGCATATCCCACACCTCTCCATGGAGAGGTGACTGGGCTGCAGGGCAGGTGGTTCTAGGTGTGACACTGGAAGAGGACACAGTCCCAGCTCTCCCTCCCCTCCTGGGCAGAGGCCCACACCCAGAGGTGACCAGACAGGTGCAGAAACTTGCACGTGACTCAGATCTTATGGAATCATATGGACAGTCTCTGGGACTTATGACCACTTTCACATTTAACGTTAATATTAATAATAATTGAGCCGGGCATGGTCGCTCATACTTGTAATCCCAGCACTTTGGGAGACCGAGGCAGGCAGATCACCTGAGGTCAGGAGTTCGAGACCACCCTGGGTAACATGGCAAAACTCTGTCTACTAAAAATACAAAAATTAGCCTGGCATGGTGGCGGGTGCCTGTAGTCCCAGCTACTCAGGAGGCTGAGGCAGGAGAATCATTTGAACCTGGGAGGCAGAGATTGCAGTGAGTCCAGATTGTGCCACTGCACCCCAGCTTGGGAGACAGAGTGAGATTCCGTCTCAAAATAATAATTATTAGTAGTAATAATAATAATAACAGCAACAATAGGTTCTGGGGGCCTGAGCTTGAAGTGTGGATTTTCTCTACCTGTAATTACATCTTTAGTTTTTAAACTCTTAACATCTTCTCCCTCGTTAAATTGCCCATTTAGATTTATTTTGCCTTATTTTAGTTATTCTAGCTTATCGTAGTGATTCTTTTAATTTTCAATCTTCTTTACTTTGCCCTTTTACCTGCCTTCTTATTTTCTATTTTAATCACCTTTTAAGTGTTCTCCCTTTGTGTTTTAGCTTTATCATAATTACCACTATTAAAATTCAGCACTTCTGGCTTTAATTCTTAATGCCAAATCTTTTTCCCCCCTTAATTCTGTTTTTATCTTCCTATTTAAATACCTAAGCTTCTGGGGCAGGGTTGGTCTTGGATTTATTGTTTTATTTCCTATTTCTTTTTAACCATCATCCTTCATATGCTCTTTTATTTTGTTTACTTGACTGTTCATAACTGTAACTTTTCAGTAACCTAATTTTTTTTTTTTTTTTTTAGATGGAGTCTCACTCTGTCACCCAGACTTGAGTGCAGTGGCACAATCTCAGCTCACTGCAACCTCCACCTCCTGGGTTTGAGCGACTGAGCGATTCTCCTGCCTCAGCCTCCCAAGTAGCTGGGATTACAGGCGCCTGCCATCATGCCCAGCTACTTTTCGTATTTTTAGTAGAGACAGAGTTTCGCCATGTTGGCCAGGCTGGTCTCGAACTCCTGACCTCAGGTTATCCGCCCACCTCGGCCTCCCAAAGTGCTGGGATTACAGGTGTGAGCCACTGTGCCCAGCCTAATTCTGGCTCTTAAACTCCTATTTTATTGGTTCTATCAATACTTTATGGATAATATTAGTTACTGTTTCTTCTGTTAGTCACAATCTTATATTGCAGCCAAATCTTTTTCTAATTCTTTTGAATTCTTAATTTAAGATGTTTACCTTATGGGCTGGCTCTGGGGAGGTGGTAGAAGCTGGGACTGATGGACCCATAAGCTTGTTTCTCTTAAATTCTCTCAAAACCCCACCTGTTCTGACCTTAGCAGGGCCCAGCCAGGTCCCCTCAGGGACAACCACTCAGAGTGGCTGAGCCCTGGATCCTCCTTATAGCAGCATGTGGCCTTGGGTGAATAAGTCTTTGCTCTCCCCAAGCCTCAGTTACCTCATATTTACAAGGAAAGGAGCGGCGTCTGAAACCAGAAAACACAGTAGACAGGGCCCAGCACATACAAGCACACGCTAAACTGCAGTCATGTTTGGGGGAGATAGAGGAAGGATATGTACAATGCAGTTTCATTTCTGCAAAATTCAAAAACATGCCAAACTGACAAGGTAGCCAGCCCGAGATGCAAACCCTTAAGCTAATATCAGAAAACACCAGAGAAGTCCCAAATGAGAAACATTCTACAAGATATATGGGTCTGAAATCCACGAGTGTCAGAGTCACAAAACCAAGCAAAAGTCCTGCTTGGTGGCTCACGCCTATAATCCCAGCACTTCGGGAGGCCAAGGCGAGTGGATCACTTGAGGTCAGGAGTTCAGGACCAGCCTGGCCAACATGGTGAAACCCCGTCTCTACTACAAATACAAAAATTAGCCAGACGTGGTGGCACGTGCCTGTAATCCCAGCTACTCGGGAGGCTGAGGCACAAGAATTCCTTGAACTCAGGAGGTGGAGGCTGCAGTGAGATCGCACCACTGCACTCCAGCCTGGGCAACACAGTGAGATTCTGTCTCAAAAACAAACCAACCAGCCAACAAACAAAAACAAGCAAAGACTGAAAAACTGCTCCCAATTAAAGGGCAGCAAAGAGCTGATCAGCTGGCTGCCATGACGATCCTGGACTGGGTCTTTTTACTCTAAAAGACATCATAGCAGACAATGGCAAAAAGCTGAATGGAGTCTGAGGGTCATTGGTGATAATATTTCAAAGCTGACTTCCTGGTTTCGATGGTTCTATTTGGGTTATATAGGAGCTAGTCTTGGTTCTAGAAAATACACACTTAAGTATTTGGGGATGATGGGATGTCAGGTCGGCAGCTGACCCTCCAACGGCTCAGGAAAAGTTTCTAAAAAGTTCTTTGTACTGTACTTGCGATTTTTGATATTCTTTTAAAATGTAAAAAACAATTAATATCTTGAAGGAAAAAAAGACTGCAAGCTCTGGAGGGAGACTCCCAGGCTTGACCTCAGGCCGATTATTTCGGCTTTCTCTGCCTCAATGCCCTCATCTTAAGTTGGGGAGAGTTAGAATATGAATAGGTGTATTACGAAGAAAACGCCAGCTGGTATCGTAAAGTGCTGAGAATGGCGATCGGCCCCCAACGTGCATGACCTCTTACTATGTCTCGATGGTTAGAAAGTGTCCTCACCACAGGCCCTTTGCACCTGCTGTTCCCCCACCCACACTGGTGCCTGGATAGTTTCTATCCATCCTTCAGTTCTCACTTAGTTTCTTCTGCAAAGGCTTCCTCGACCTGCCAGCCCTCCTTCATGCTTCCTGTCTCAGATAGCATTAGGAACTCCTCTCTTAAGCTCCCACAGCATCCTACAATATCTCGTCACCTAGATTAACATATCATTTTCTGGCAACTTACCCATCTTTTCTATTAGACAATAACTCCAGGGCTGGACTGGTGTCTTATTCACCGTCATATCCTCAGGCCTAAGACAGTTAATGAATGAATGAAAGCCTGGATACCCACCTCCCCTGTCAGATAGAATAGAATAAAGCACCCTCCTTTAAGTCGAAGATGTGATTCCAGGGCTCTGCTCGAGACGGCTCCATTCACAGTGTCATGTATGTAAAAGATACCCCCGTAGTTGGACAGTGCACACCCTGAGCAGCCTGACACTGCAGCCCTGACTCTAAACGCAGTTCCCTCAGTAGACAATCAATTCTGTCATCCTCATATCAATAGCAAGAAAGGATTTTTTTTATAGTTAGTGGCTCGAAAACAGAAATTGTTATTTTTGGCAAATGCTTCACCCCTGCAAACTTGAGGTATCATTCATTTATGAGTTCATTCATTTAACAAATATGTATCAATCACCTCCACTGTCCTGAGTGCAGTTTCTATCAGAAAATGTCTTACCTGGTGGCTCAAGGAGACATTTAGCCATTGCTTCCCCTGGCAGCTTCCCAGGAAGCTCCAGTGCGCCAAAGCCGGTGTTCCAGGAGCCTATTCCTGGACCTTAGTTGTGAGGCCCCTCTGTGTTCCTCCTGGAAAACGCTCCCGGGCCCCAGTCACCTCAGTTATGCTCCGTAGAAGAAACTGCATACATCCTGGAACACCAGAACTGCTTTTCTGGGAGAAGACCCCGGCCCTGGGCAGATCTCCCCCTAGGCAGGCAGCCAGGATACAGAGGATTTTGATCCCATTTCCTAATTTTCATAAAGGAATGTATATCAGTGTCATCAACAATGTATCTTACACTTTTTCTTTTTTTTAAAAAAAAATGTAAGTCAACTACCTTCTGGCTTTATTTTTTTATTTTTTGAGCATGTTGGTTGTGTAGGAGTAGCTGTCTCATTTATTAAAACTGAACAATATCAAAGGCAGATACACTGATCACTTTCTTTCTTTCTTTCTTTCTTTCTTTCTTTCTTTCTTTCTTTCTTTCTTTCTTTCTTTCTT
>NW_026652276.1:8798180-8801537 GCF_009828535.3 Hylobates moloch
CTTTCTTTCTTTCTTTCTTTCTTTCTTTCTTTCTTTCTTTCTTTCTTCTTTCTTTCCCTTTCTTTCTCTTTTTTTGACACGGAGTCTCGCTCTATCACCCAGGCTGAAGTGCATTTGTGTGATCTCGGCTCCCTGCAACTTCTGCCTCCTGGGTTCAAGTGATTCTCCTGCCTCAGCCTCCCCAGTAGCTAGGATTACAACACGTGCCACCACACCCAGCTAATTTTTGTATTTTTAGTAGAGAGGGGGTTTCACCATGTTGGACAGGTTGGCTGTGTCAAACTCCTGACCTCATGATCTGCCCACCTTGGCCTCCCAAAGTGCTGGGATTATAGGCGTGACACCACGCCTGGTCCCGATCACTTTTCTTTTTTGTTGTCATGTTTTTTTTTTGTTTTGTTTCGTTTTGTTTTTGAGATGGAGTCTCACTCTTGTCTGCACTCTTGTTGGAGTGCAGTGGCGCGATCTCGGCTCACTGCAACCTCTGCCTCCGGGTTCAAGTGATTCTCCTGCCTCAGCCTCCTGAGTAGCTGGGATTATAGGCGACTGCCACCACACCCAGCTAGTTTTTATATTTTTCAGTAGAGACGTGGTTTCACCAGGTTAGCCAGGCTGGTCTCGAACTCTTGAACTCAGGTGATCCGCCTGCCTCGGCCTCCCAAAGTGCTGGGATTACAGGCGTGAGCTACCGCGCCCGGCCAACTGATCACTTTTCAAAGGTAGATTGTTCAAGGCAATTGATTATGTTTCCAAGACTTTCCAGCAAGAAGGTGGCAGAGTCAGAAAATAGATACTCCCAAAATATTGTTTAGTAAATAATAGCACTTCCATGTAGAAGTTGGTATGTGGAGTTAACAGACCTAAGATGAGAAAAATGTAGTCATCGCTGTGAGGATAATCAATATCTCTATTAAAAGGCACTTACTGCTCTTATAGATCATCTTCCAGAAATCCTGGAACTTACATCTACTGGTAGAGAAAACAGTGTTCAAGAAAACGAAGTGAATGGCAATGAGCCAAAAAGTTCCTCAACTTCCTAAGTATTATTGTAACTCTACAAGGTTGCCAGGAGAAATCAATGAAAGAATGCATTTAAAATGGTTCTTGCCACGTAGGTGCTCTGTAAATAGATGTCTGTTGGAGTCTGAATTTCCTCTACAATTCTTGCATCAACATGATTCTTAAGTATTGTCCTTGGAATTTATATCCATATTCCCAGTTCCCATTGGTATCACTCGGGTTTTATATCTGAAGATCCGCCTGAGTCACCATGCAGGGCGAGCACATACCAGGTCTCTGCCTGAGGCGTGATCCTCACCCCATCTCCAACAGAGCCCTGCTAAGGCAGCTTGAAGGCTTTAAAACCCATTCATCCTTTTAGTGATGTGTGTTTTATCTCTGGACCACACCACGCCATCCTAGGGCTGTGGGCTTGGACTTTATCATTTTGTACTTTCCCTTCGCCCTTCAACTGTGGCAGAAACGTCTCCACTGAGCTGTATTTTGATAGCATGCCCCTGGCTTATGTTAAGAAATGCTATAAAAAATAATAATAAACCTGCCACTCAAAATTCCCTGTTACATTGACCATAGCCGTATCATTGAGCATGTCATTTTTCATGCAGTACAAGAACCCATGGGAGAAATTACTGGTTTTGCTCCTAACAACATATTGGGATTTGTTTTGCACAGGAGGAATGGGGAGGGGTTTCAGACTGCGGAGACAGAAAAGAGCAAGTGATGTGCACTGAGGAATCCTAGTGGTTCCTAGGTGCAGCCAAGCCCTAAAAGGAAGTGTGAAACTTCTCTGATTCCCTTTCTGTCTCTGACATGGGTAATTGGCGCTGGCGGCCCCTAAAGCCTGACACTGCCAGTCATGCAATTGTAAAACCTCCAAATTAAGACCTTGACTCCACAGTGTAGAATAATAGCATGCTCTATTTTGGTCAAGTTTAATTACTATGCCAAGACTCAGGTCTTCCCAGGTTGCAAATTCACGTGTCTGCAGAGAGAAGGTTGTCGTGCCTTGGACTGGGGAGACAGCTAAGAATCTGTGGGTGCACAGCATCAATGGGATGGCTGGATCCGAGTTCAAGGCAGAACATCAAATGACAGGTGGTTCGCTTCACAGAGGGAGTCTGCGATATGGAAAGGGGACCTCAGGAGCTGCCAGGGACGATGCACATCTGAAAAGCCCTAGGCATCGAGGTAGCACATGACCACCAGACAGGCTAAAGGCAGAATGGTCCTGGTGTCTGCCCATCTTGGAGTTGTTGTTCCGGTGAGTGCCACACTCACAAAATGGGTCAGTGGCACTGGCTGTCTTCACACCTTTCCTAGCAAAAAGCTGAAGGTGCCGGCCTCTAAGACGGCCCACTGATTGCTTCAAGTCACTAACAGCCAGCCGCATGCTGGACGCCACTGGGTCTGAGGCCTGATCATCTGTCAGGGCTTGGAGGTACTGGATGCTTAATAGCCACGCATTGAATAAATAAATTACTGACTGGTTGGCAGTTAATGTACATTCATCAGCTGTTCCTCTTCCATGTTTTTTTCTGAAGCATGTGGTGAAGTCAACCACATGTTAGCGAAAAAGGCACCAAACTGACAGACAAGGCAAGTCTGGCTTGGAGGGTTTCAGATCAAACTCTCAGACAGGGGTTGAAGGACAGGCAGTGGTGAGGGGACCTCCTGGAAGTGACCTGAAGTCAAAGCAACTGTTCAGGACTAAGGAGCCTCCTTGCTCCCACCCAGTCCACGTGCACCTGGAATGGGGCATGCCCAAGGCCCAAGAGGAGGCCTTGCCCCTTGGTAGCCTTTTCTGGAAAATCAGAACACTGCTGTCTGGCCTGCCTGAAGGCAGGGGCTGGACCAAAGCCCTGGGAGGCTTCTCTCTGCCCCAGATCCTGGTCTCCTGGGACAGTGAGAGTGAGGGAGAGTCAAAAGCACCCATCACACAGTCCAGGGGCAAAGAGAGGTCGGGATTTGGGGGTGGGGGGGCCCCAATGCCACGCTCAGCACCTATCAGCCTATCACTCATACTTTGATCTACAAATCCTTTAGAAATAAGTTCCTTTCCCACAAAGCGGCCAGTGTTAAAAAATATACATATCCTCATACCAATAACACCGTATGCTGTGTTCACAAATCAGGGAAACACAAACATTCCTGAAATTAAGACCAGCAAAACTCATGAAGAGATCATTCACAAAGAAAGAATATAAAAACACAATTAACCAAAAAAATAAATTTCACTAGTAAAGAAAGAAATGTAAACTAAAACAACATTTTTCATCCATCAAACTGGCCGGGCACGGTGGCTCACGCCTGTAATCCCAGCACTTTGGGAGGCCAAGG